>NC_045961.1:71454944-71557934 GCF_010909765.2 Amblyraja radiata
CACCTGTGTCTCGTTATCCCCTGCTAGTCTGTTGGCCACGCCCTGATGTGTTTCACCTGTGTCTCGTTATCCCCTGCTAGTCTGTATTTAAGCCTTTTGTGTTATCGTTCCCATTGCCGGTTCGTGGTGTATGCTACTTGGTATCACCTCGTTCCTGCTCTCGAAATCTTGTGACCTCGACCTTTGCCTGTATTTTCGACCACTGTTTCTTGCCTGCTCCTATATGGTACTGTTGCCTCTGTTTTGCCTACTTGTGTACTGACTTGGACCGATTAAACGCCGAAGACTGATCTGCCCTGTGTCTGAGCCTGCATTTGTGTCCTCCTCCTCGTTCAGTTCTGACATTACGAACTGGCCAACAATGGACTCAGCGGGCTCTGATCCTTTTCGTGCAGCGCTCCAGAAGCAAGAGGAGCGCATCTCGCATTACGAGGGTCAACTCTCCTCGATCGTCGCCGGGTTCCGGGATCTCGGCGAGCGTCAGCAGGGGTTCCAGGCAGACATCGGTTCACAGGTGAACACTTTAAGTTCTCGGTTTGAAGACCTGGTTACTCGGCTGAATTCTTTGTTTCCTGCTGCTGCTCCCGTGCCTGCCGAGTCTGTTTTCTTGTCTGTGTCTCCAGGAGCTCCGATGGCCGCGGCTGCTGCAGCATCTCCATTCGTCCACCTGGCAAGACCGGAACACTTTTCGGGGGAATCGGAGAAATGTAGACCTTTTTTGATTCAGTGTGGACTGCATTTCGAACTTCAAGCGGCTTCCTTTTCATCAGAACGCTCAAGGGTAGCCTTTATCATCACGCACCTGTCGGGTAGGGCGGAGGCTTGGGCCACGGCGGAGTGGTCTCGGAATTCTCCTGTTTGCCAGACATCGGTCCTGTTCATGGAAGCTCTGTCCCGCACGTTTGATCACTCCAATCCTGGCCGAGAGGCTTCACAGAACCTGGTCTCCATGAAACAAGGTAATCGCTCTGTTATGGATTTTGCTATTGACTTTCGAACTGTTGCTGCTAAGGGTGGATGGAATGAGGCTGCTTTGTTGGATGCTTTTCGCAATGGATTGTCTGAAGCTATCAAAGATCAATTGGCTCCTCTAACCCTGCCTTCCGACGTCGAGTCTATGATTTCCCTGGCTATCCAAATTGACGCTAGGCTCAGAGAAAGAGATCGAGAGAGGAGATCGGCTGCAGTTCGGTCCTCCTACCAGCAGTGGCGGCAGCGTCGCCCTTCACCTTCCAGTCGGGACTTCTTCCCTCTCGGCCGGTCCAGTCAGCCTACAGCGCCACCTGCATCTTCGGAGGAGCCCATGCAGGTGGGACGAGCCAAACTCAGTCCGGAGGAACGGCAGCGCCGCCTAAGGGAAATGAGGTGTTTTTACTGTGGTGAACTGGGACATTTGTTGAACAGCTGTTCAGTAAAAGACAAAGCTCACCAATGAAAGAGAGGACATTGGTGAGTTGTACCACTCCTATGAGCCGTTCCTCTCGTCCATTGTCGACGGTACAATTGTTGGTGCATTCCCAGTGGCACTCCCTGCAGGCTTTGGTTGATTCTGGGGCAGATGAGAACTTCATGGACATTCGCTTGGCTGATGAATTGAAGCTGGAACGTGAACAGCTTCAAGATCCTATGGAGGCTAGTGCACTGGATGGGCGCCTACTGTACAGGGTAATTCACCGAACTCAACCTGTTCAACTCATCGTGGCAGGTAATCACCTTGAGACCATCAGTTTTCATCTCCTCGACTGTCCTCTTCATCCTCTGGTTTTGGGGCTCCCTTGGCTGTCTTACCATAATCCTCACATGAACTGGGGTACTGGGGAAGTAATTTCTTGGGGGAATAACTGTAAACTCATCTATCTGCATGATTCTTCTCCTGAGTCTATGAAGGATCCGTCAAGGAGCAGTTTGCTGGGATCTTCCAGGACCACCCTCCGGCAGCCTCCCCGTTCAAGGGAGGAGGATTTTCCAGATCTCACCAAGGTTCCCTCATATTATCTAGACCTAAAGGAGGTGTTCAACAAGGCCAAGGCCACATCTCTTCCGCCGCATAGACCGTACGACTGCTGCATCGACCTTCTGCCAGGTACAGCGCCTCCTAAGGGCCATCTCTACTCCTTGTCTTCACCTGAGCGGCTCGCCATGGAAAAGTACATTGACGACGCCCTTGCTGCTGGGATCATCAGACCTTCTTCTTCACCTGCAGGAGCTGGATTCTTCTTTGTGGATAAGAAGGATGGAACACTTCGGCCCTGCATTGACTACAGAGGACTCAATGACATTACTGTTAAGAACAGATACCCTCTTCCTCTTATCTCCTCTGCATTTGAACTGTTAAAAGACGCTGCAGTATTTACTAAGTTAGATCTTAGAAATGCGTATCATCTGGTGAGGATAAGGGATGGGGATGAATGGAAAACTGCGTTTAACACACCCAGTGGTCATTATGAATATCTGGTCATGCCGTTTGGTCTTACTAATGCTCCAGCAGTTTTTCAAGGCATGGTTAATGAGGTATTACGGGACATGCTGAACCGATTTGTGTTTGTGTACCTTGATGACATTTTGATTTTTTCTCCAGACGAGACTTCCCATGTGCAGCATGTACACCAGGTGCTAGAACGTTTGCTCCTGAATGATCTGTTTGTGAAAGCTGAGAAATGTGAATTTCATGTTAACACTGTTCAATTCCTTGGTTTTGTTGTATCACCTGCTGGTATACAGATGGACCCGAGCAAGGTCAGTGCTGTGGCCACCTGGCCTACACCCTCCAGTCGTAAGCGACTTCAGGGGTTCCTTGGGTTTGCAAATTTTTATAGGAAGTTTATCCGGAACTTTAGTGTCACTGCTGCACCACTCCATGCTCTTACCTCACCCCACGTGCCTTTCTCTTGGTCCTCTCAAGCAGAAACTGCATTTATGAGACTCAAGAGGAGCTTCTCCTCAGCCCCCATCCTGGTTCACCCTGACCCGTCACTCCAGTTCGTGGTTGAGGTGGACGCCTCGGGTGTGGGCATCAGGGCCGTACTCTCACAGAAATCCCCCACAGATGGTCGATTACATCCCTGCGCTTTCCTCTCAAAGAAGCTTTCTCCTGCTGAGAGAAATTACGATGTGGGTAACCGTGAACTGTTAGCGGTTAAAACAGCCTTGGAGGAATGGAGACATTGGTTGGAGGGTACCAAGCAGCCGTTTCTAGTTTGGACAGACCACAAAAACCTGGAATACATCAGGTCAGCCAAACGCCTCAACTCGCGCCAAGCAAGGTGGGCTCTCTTCTTTAATCGATTTGATTTTGTACTGTCTTACCGCCCTGGTGCCAAGAATGGCAAACCTGATGCTCTCTCCAGACAGTTTGATCCTGACCCATCCCCTAAGGTTTCAACTCCCATTCTGCCTGCTTCCTGTTTTGTTGGGGCGGTTACTTGGGAGATTGAGAAGAGAGTTTCCGAGGCAACTGCTGGTGTTCAGTCTCCGCTAGGGTGTCCTTCTAATCGTCTGTTTGTTCCCGAGTCTCTTCGTTCACAGGTGATTCACTGGGCTCATATGTCTCGGATCTCCTGTCATCCCGGTGTCCGCCGAACCCTGTTTGTGGCCAAACAGCGGTTTTGGTGGCCTTCCATGGAGAGGGGGATTAAGGAGTACGTCGCCGCCTGCAGTATTTGTGCTCAGAACAAGACCTCCCGTCGGGCCGCCTTTGGTCTCCTGAATCCGCTGCCTGTCCCCTCACGCCCCTGGTCAGACATCTCCATGGACTTTGTCACGGGCTTGCCCTCTTCTGAAGGTAACACCTCAGTCATGACTGTAGTGGACAGATTTTCGAAGATGGTCCATTTCATTCCGTTGCACAAGCTTCCCTCCGCCAAGAAGACGGCAGAGGTCATGCTGTCTCATGTTTTTCGCATTCATGGATTTCCCAGAGACATTGTGTCTGACCGGGGGCCTCAGTTCGTGTCCAGGTTTTGGAAGGAGTTTTGTTCTCTGTTGGACGCCACGGTCAGCCTTACATCTGGTTATCACCCGGAATCCAATGGACAGACTGAACGCCTTAACCAGGAATTGGAGACGGGACTGCGGTGCTTGGTGGCACAGAACCCTTCAACTTGGAGCAAACACCTTATTTGGGTGGAGTATGCACACAACACACTTCCTTGCTCATCCTCTGGTCTCTCTCCATTCCAGTGTGCCTATGGTTATCAACCGCCATTGTTCCCTGCTGTGGAGAAGGAGTCCAGTGTGCCCTCCGCTCAGGCTCTCGTCCGTCGCTGTCGCAAGGTTTGGAATGGGGCTCGTCAGATGCTGTTGCGCAGTTCTGCGCGTTACAAGAGGATGGCTGACCGTGGAAGAACGCCGGCTCCAGTATACTCGCCTGGTCAAAGGGTGTGGCTCTCCACTCGAGACTTACCGCTGAGGGTGGAATCCCGGAAGCTGGCTCCTCGTTTTGTTGGTCCTTTCCCCATATCGAAGGTCATCAATCCTGTGGCGGTTCGTCTCAAACTCCCCCGTGCCATGAGGGTCCACCCTACTTTCCATGTCTCCCGTCTGAAGCCATTTAAGGAGAGTCCTCTGGTCCCTGCCTCCACACCCCCTCCGCCCCCCCGGTTCCTTGATGGGGGTCCAGTGTTTACGGTCAGCCGGTTGCTGGGGATGCGCCGGCGTGGTCGTGGTTGTCAGTATCTTGTGGATTGGGAGGGGTATGGACCTGAGGAGCGGTCTTGGGTGCCAGCTCGCAACATATGCGACCCGGAACTTATCAGGGACTATCGGCGCCAACATCCTGAAGATCCTGGGCCGTCAGGAGCCGGCCGTGGAGGGGGGGGGTACTGTCAGGTCTCGCGTTTGATCTAGTTTCTGTTTCTTATTGGTTTTTAGTATTAGAGTTTGCATTCTTGTTTTATTTTGGTGTCTCACATCTTCTCTTGTTTCAGGTCCCATTTCCTGTCAGGTCGTTTACCCTCATGTGATTGTTGGCCACGCCCTGATGTGTTTCACCTGTGTCTCGTTATCCCCTGCTAGTCTGTTGGCCACGCCCTGATGTGTTTCACCTGTGTCTCGTTATCCCCTGCTAGTCTGTATTTAAGCCTTTTGTGTTTTCGTTCCCATTGCCAGTTCGTGGTGTATGCTACTTGGTATCACCTCGTTCCTGCTCTCGAAATCTTGTGACCTCGACCTTTGCCTGTATTTTCGACCACTGTTTCTTGCCTGCTCCTATATGGTACTGTTGCCTCTGTTTTGCCTACCTGTGTACTGACTTGGACCGATTAAACGCCGAAGACTGATCTGCCCTGTGTCTGAGCCTGCATTTGTGTCCTCCTCCTCGTTCAGTTCTGACACATTGATCAGAGAAGCAGCCAAGAGGCCCATGGTAACTCTGGAGGAGCTGCAGAGAACCACAGCTCAGGGGGGAGAATCTGTCCACAGGACAACTATTAGTCGTGCACTCCACAAATCGGGCCTTTATTGAAGAGTGGCAAGAAGAAAGCCATTGTTGAAAAAAAGCCATAAGAAGTCCCGTTTGCAGTTTGTCACAAGCCATGTGGGGGACACAGCAAACATGTGGAGGAAGGTGCTCTGGTCAGATGAGACCAAAATTGAAGTTTTTGGCCTAAATGCAAAACGCTATGTGTGGCGGAAAACTAACACTGCACATCTTCCTGAACACACCATCCCCACTGTGAAACATGGTGGTGGCAGCATCATGCTGTGGGGATGCTTTTCTTCAGCAGGGACAGGGAAGCTGGTCAGAGTTGATGGGAAGATGGATGGAGCCAAATACAGGGCAATCTTGGAAGAAAACCTGTTAGAGTCTGCAAAAGAGGTCATGGTGTCGGATGGCCCTCCAGACGTCCACATCTGCACCAGGTGCAGCGAGATGGGGCTCCTAAGGGACCGTATTAGGATCCTGGAGCAGCAGCTCGATGACCTCTGTCTGGTCAGGGAGAGTGAGGAGGTCATAGCGGGGAGTTATAGGGAGGTGGTTACTCCAAAACCACGGGAGAGAGACATGTGGGTCACGCTAAGGAAGGGCAAGGGGCAGAGGCAGGGACGAGTGAGTACTCCAATGTCGGTACACCTTGGAAATAAGTACTCCTGTTTGAGTACGGATGGGGGTGACAGCCTGCCCGGCGGTGGCGAGAGCGGACGGGCCTCCAGCACAGAGACCGGCCCTGTTGCTCCTGAAGGTGGGGACAAAAAGAAGAGGGCAATAGTAATTGGGGACTCTATTGTTAGGGGGTCGGATAGGCGATTCTGTGGATGCAGTCGGGAGACCAGGATGGTGGTCTGCCTCCCTGGTGCCAAGGTCTCGGACGTGTCTCAACGCGTCCAAGATATCCTGAAATCAGAGGGAGAGGAGCCTGAGGTCGTGGTACATATAGGTACCAATGACATAGGTAAAAAAAGGGAAGAGGTCCTGAAGGGAGGATTTAGGGAGTTGGGAGGAGAGTTAAGGAAAAGGACCAAAAAGGTAACAATCTCAGGATTACTGCCTGTGCCACGCGACAGTGAGAGTAGGAATGGAGCGAGGTGGAAGATAAATGCGTGGCTGAAAGACTGGTGCAGAGGGCAGGGATTCAAGTTTCTAGATCATTGGGACTTCTTTTGGGGAAGGTGGGACCTGTATAGAAAGGATGGGTTGCACTTGAACCCGAGGGGGACCAATATCCTGGTGGGGAAATTTGCAAAGGCTACTGGGGAGACATTAAACTAGAATGGTTGGGGCGAGGGACTCAAATAGAGAAAGCTAGTAGACAGAATGGGAGGCAGGAAGCAGAAAAGGGAAGAACTCGGGCACAAGAGGAGAAAGAAAAAAAGGAAATAAACAGAGAATAAGAGGCGGGGGGTTTCTTAAATGTGCATATTTTAATGCTAGGAGCATTGTAAGAAAGGTGGATGAGCTTAGAGTCTGGATAGCCACCTGGAAGTATGATGTTGTGGCGATCAGTGAAACATGGTTGCAGGAGGGCTGTGATTGGAAACTAAATATTCCAGGATTTCATTGCTTCAGGTGTGATAGAATTGGAGGGGCAAGAGGTGGAGGTGTTGCATTACTAGTCAGGAAAGATATTACAGCAGTGCTTTGGCAGGATAGATTGGAGGGCTCATCTAGGGAGGCTATTTGGGTGGAACTGAGAAGTGGGAAAGGGGTAGCAACACTTATAGGGGTGTATTATAGACCGCCAAATGGGGATCGAGAATTGGAAGAGCAAATATGTAAGGAGATGGCAGATATTAGTAGTAAGCACAAAGTAGTGATTGTGGGAGATTTCAACTTTCCACACATAGACTGGGAAACACATTCGGTAAATGGGCTGGATGGTTTGGAGTTTGTAAAATGTGTGCAGGATAGTTTTTTTGCAGCAATACATAGAGGTACCTACTAGAGGAGGGGCAGTGTTGGACCTCCTGTTAGGAAATGAGACGGGACAGGTGGCGGAGGTATGCGTTGGGGAGCACTTCGGGTCCAGTGATCACAATACCATTAGTTTCAATATAATTATGGAGAAGGTCAGAACTGGACCTAGGGTTGAGATTTTTGATTGGAGAAAGGCTAACTTTGATGAGATGCGAAATGATTTAAAAGGAGTGAACTGGGACATTTTGTTTTATGGGAAGGATGTAGAAGAGAAATGGAGGACATTTAAAGGGGAAATTTTAAGAGTACAGAATCTTTATGTTCCTGTTCGGTTGAAAGGAAACAGTAAAAATTGGAAAGAGCCCTGGTTTTCAAGGGAAATTGGACATCTTGTTCTGAAAAAGAGGGAGATCTACCATAATTATAGGCAGCATGAAGTAAATGAGGTGCTTGAGGAGTATAAGGAATGTTAAAAGAATCTTAAGAAAGAAATTAGAAAAGCTAAAAGAAGACATGAGGTTGCTTTGGCAAGTAAGGTGAAAGTAAATCCAAAGGGTTTCTACAGCTATATTAATAGCAAAAGGATAACGAGGGATAAAATTGGTCCATTGGAGAGACAGAGTGGACAGCTATCTGCAGAGCCAAAAGAGATGGGGGAGATATTGAACAATTTATTTTCTTCGGTATTCACCAAGGAGAAGGATATTGAATTATGTGAGGTAAGGGAAACTAGTAGAGTAGTTATGGATACTATGAGTTTCAAAGTAAAAGAAGTACTGACACTTTTGAAAAATATAAAAGTGGATAAGTCTCCAGGTCCTGACAGGATATTCCCTAGGACATTGAGGGAAGTTAGTGTAGAAATAGCCGGGGCTATGACAGAAGTATTTCAAATGTCATTAGAAACAGGAATAGTCCCCGAGGATTGGCGTACTGCGCATGTTGTTCCATTGTTTAAAAAGGGTTCTAAGAGTAAACCTAGCAATTATAGGCCTGTTAGTTATACTTCAGTGGTGGGCAAATTAATGGAAAAGATACTTAGAGATAATATATATAAGCACCTGGATAAACAGGGTCTGATTAGGAACAGTCAGCATAGATTTGTGCCTGGAAGGTCATGTTTGACTAATCTTCTTGAATTTTTTGAAGAGGTTACTAGGGAAATTGACGAGGGTAAAGCAGTGGATGTTGTCTATATGGACTTTAGTAAGGCCTTTGACAAGGTTCCTCATGGAAGGTTGGTTAAGAAGGTTCAACTGTTGGGTATAAATGCAGGAGTAGCAAGATGGATTCAACAGTGGCTGAATGGGAGAAGCCAGATGGTAATGGTGGATGGTTGTTTGTCGGGTTGGAGGCAGGTGACTAGTGGGGTGCCTCAGGGATCGGTGTTGGGTCCTTTGTTGTTTGTCATGTGCATCAATGATCTGGATGAAGGTGTGGTAAATTGGATTAGTAAGTATGCAGATGATACCAAGATAATAATAATAATAATAATAACTTTATTTATAAAGCACTTTAAACAACTACAGTTGCCACAAAGTGCTGTACATGAGAAATCATGAACAAAAAGCTATTACAAACAATTAAAAACCATTAAAAACCGTACAACGAAGGACTATAAAAAACACACTAAAAATTAAAAGACATTAAAAGCACTAAAAACAGGAGCAATGCCTCAGCCAGTGTCGAAAGCCAAAGAATAAAAATATGTTTTTAGGGAGGATTTGAAGATGGACAGTGAGGGGGCCTGTCTGATGTGCAACGGCAAGGTGTTCCAGAGTGCCGGAGCAGCAACAGAAAAGGCTCTATCCCCTCTGAGCTTCCGCTTAGACCTTGGTACCTCAAGGAGCAGCTGATCAGCTGACCTGAGGCACCGGGCAGGAGCATATAGGTGGAGCAGCTCAGAGAGGTAAGGCGGGGCGAGCCCATTCAATGATTTAAAAACAAATAAAAGAATTTTGAAATGAACTCGAAAGTGCACTGGGAGCCAGTGTAGGGAGGCCAAAATTGGCGTAATGTGCTCCCTCTTTCGAGTTCCAGTCAAAAGGCGAGCGGCAGCATTTTGAACAAGCTGGAGACGAGCCAATGAAGCTCGTGCGACCAGAGTAGAGTGCGTTACAGTAATCCAGCCTAGATGTAATAAAGGCATGGATTACTGTTTCAAAATGCTCCCGCTCGAGAATGGGCTTCACCTTTGCCAGCTTCCTTAGGTGAAAGAAGCTGGACTTAACCACCGCGCCTCTAGGGGGTGTTGTGGATAATGAAGAGGATTTCCAAAGTCTACAGAGTGATTTAGGCCATTTGGAAGAATGGGCTGAAAGATGGCAGATGGAGTTTAATGCTGATAAATGTGAGGTGCTACACCTTGGCAGGACAAATCAAAATAGGACGTACATGGTAAATGGTAGGGAATTGAAGAATACAGTTGAACAGAGGGATCTGGGAATAACCGTGCATAGTTCCTTGAAGGTGGAATCTCATATAGATAGGGTGGTAAAGAAAGCTTTTGGTATGCTAGCCTTTATAAATCAGAGCATTGAGTATAGAAGCTGGGATGTAATGTTAAAATTGTACAAGGCATTGGTGAGACCAAATCTGGAGTATGGTGTACAATTCTGGTCGCCCAATTATAGGAAGGATGTCAACAAAATAGAGAGAGTACAGAGGAGATTTACTAGAATGTTGCCTAGGTTTCAACAACTAAGTTACAGAGAAAGGTTGAATAAGTTAGGTCTTTATTCTCTGGAGCGCAGAAGGTTAAGGGGGGACTTGATAGAGGTCTTTAAAATGATGAGAGGGATAGACAGAGTTGATGTGGATCAGCTTTTCCCTTTGAGAATAGGGAAGATTCAAACAAGAGGACATGACTTCAGAATTAAGGGACAGAAGTTTAAGGGTAACATGAGGGGGAACTTCTTTACTCAGAGAGTGGTAGTGGTGTGGAATGAGCTTACAGTGGAAGTGGTGGAGGCAGGTTCGTTGGTATCATTTAAAAATAAATTGGATAGGCATATGGATGAGAAGGGAATGGAGGGTTATGGTATGAGTGCAGGCAGGTGGGACTAAGGGAAAAAAGTTGTTCGGCACAGACTTGTAGGGCCGAGATGGCCTGTTTCCGTGCTGTAATTGTTATATGGTTAAAAGACTTGAGACTGAGGCGGAGGTTCACCTTCCAGCAGGACAACGACCCTAAACATACAGCCAGAGCTACAATGGTATGGTTTAGATCAAAGCATATTCATGTGTTAGAATGGCCCAGTCAAAGTCCAGACCTAAATCCAATTGAGAATCTCTGACAAGACTTGAAAATTGCTGTTCACAGACGCTCTCCATCCAATCTGACTGAGCTTGAGCTATTTTGCAAAGAAGAATGGGCAAAAATTTCAGTCTCTAGATGTGCAAAGCTGGTAGAGACATACCCCAAAAGACTTGCAGCTGTAATTGCAGCGAAAGGTGGTTCTACAAAGTATTGACTCAGGGGGGCTGAATACTTTTGCACGCCACACTTTTCAGTTTTTTATTTGTAAAAAAATTGAAAACCAGGTATCATTTTCCTTCCACTTCACAATTATGCACCACTTTGTGTTGGTCTATCACATAAAATCCCAATAAAATACATTTACGTTTGTGGTTGTAACGTGACAAAATGTGGAAAAGTTCAAGCGGTATGAAAACTTTTGCAAGCCAGTGTAGATATGCCTCACATCAAGTCCTGTATGAGCTGCGTTTCATTATCTCAGGAAATGCAAAAAGCTATGACACATTTATTTGTTCCTAACGGCCCCTGTCTCTAGTCTCGACTACATCAACCCCTTACTCGTTCTCTTTTCACCATCCACCGACCTGTTTCTTGCCTCCTGAGTTTGGCTGATTGCATTCATCCCAATAACTCCATCACATCTCTCCCTTGACATAATCACTACGGTCTAATTTAAATTTACGCGAGTAGCCCACTCCATGCTTACATCAATCTTTGTGTCTACGTGAGTCCAAATATACGACTCTGCCTTAGACGTTAGTTCCCTGCCACACCATTAAGAGGCCTTTAATCAACGTACACTTGTCGTTTGGAAGATCTCCCCATAGTTACTTGCTTGTGAATTCCATCCTTTTAATAACCCTCTAAAAGCCATTTTCTTTGACCTTCCCGTTGTCTTTGGCCATCTCACCATTCATGAATTCCCATCCTTTATCTGTCTCCCGCTCTCCATGCACAGTTCATTTTGTTTTCAACAAGGTAAATTATACAAGCAGTCGTTGTCACTTTAATAAGTAATCACAAGTTTACATAAAATGCTAAACTTTTATAACTGCAGTACCGTTTTATTTTACTCTCAACGTGATGGATTTAGTTCCGACTAACTTTCGCGGAGTTTGTCCAGTTAATGGCAGTGCCGAGCATGAGTGTTTGCTGGCAATAACACCAAATTGTATTCACGTCATCGCTAACAGTTGCAAGGAGATTGAAGAAGAAAAACGGCCACTATAAATTTCTTCCATGTTTACATTACATTTTAAATGTGGCTTGTATTGTAGAACGGGTTCCTTACATTGACATAATAGTCTCGTTGCTGTTTGAATTTAAAGTATTGAAATATCTATTTAACCACTGTGGCAGGTTTAAAAAAGAAAGCAGGCTGATCTGTACATTGCAATGTTAAAAGGTTTGTTCTGTGCAGCATGTCGAAGCAGTGCGGGACTCTTTCCTGGCACGCATTGAATATTCTCTCCCTAGCCTCCTCCTCCCCCCACCCCGTTTCTCTCACTCACTGACTCTAATGAATTTGAGCCCAGAACCAATCGGCAGAGACCGGATGCAATATATCCTCTGGGACAACAAATGCTCTATTCGATCCCATGCAGATGACGCCATTTACCCATCAGCTACCACTGGAAAACTTAATAGCAACTCGAGCAAATCTGTTTCTTTAAAGCACTTTGCAAACTTCATATCTGTCGGGAGGTTCGTGTGGCGGCGGAGGGGCAGCGGCGTTGCAAGCGTTTGCAAGGGGAAGGGCCACTTGTGAATGAGACCAAGCGCCTGATTTCCTTCTGCAAAGTTCCAACATTGACATTTTTTTTCCATAGCTGCGTGTGTGCGCGCGTCCGCCCTCGTGTCTGTTTCTTGCTGGCTTCATTCAGAAAAAGAGGAAGAATTTTTTTTCAACACTCACTCCCAACAACTCCTGCAACAACTCCCACCCCTCCCCAAAAAAAATCTAGACCCGGACGACTGGCTATCGATCAGCTGCTGTTGTGATCGTCGATCGCACAGACTCCTGTGCCTTGTACTCTCTTGCCCCACTCCCTCCCCAGTCACCAACCTTCCTCACCCCCTCCACCCCCAACCCATTCTCGTCTCCGCTGGATGCTTTTAACAGATAGCCCCGGCTGATCTCCGCCACAATTTGGATCCGCAACCGATTTCTTTTTTTGTGCGTGTGGAGCTTTCGGCTCTGAGCTGTACACATACAGCGAGAGAGGAGAGAGAGACCGAGCAGCGCTGCGGCCACGGTGAGTTTAAAAAGGTACTTGAAACTTGCATGAAGAAACTGCTTCAGGCTGGAGGGGCACTGTTAAAAGACTTCGGTAAACTTTTAAAAGCCACGTAAAGATGAATTGAAGGTTAAATGGTTCATGTTACTTTCAAAGGGCATTGGGTGAATTTCACTAAGAATTGGGAACACTTCAAAAAAAAAAGTAATGAGCTTGTTGGATCAGGAAACTTGCTTTAAAAGTTGATGTCTTAGAAAGTAACATGAATCTCAACGCATACACTCATAGAGCAACATGTTGCACCGTGGAAAGGAATTGTTAATTGTATTCAGCGATCGTTAACTTGTAAAGAGAATAAACAGAATATAATGTCTAAACCCCAGTTCCGCGCCATTGTATTGGATGGTTTAGGGGGCGTACAGTCGGGAAAAGTTAGGAAGGGATTTTTCCCCTCATGATTTGGAAAACATTGCTGCATTTTCTTGACGTGTGTTAACGTTGAAATCTGAGCGCTTGCCGTAAGGTATAGACCAGGGGAATAATGTATTGAAAATGTCGACAGCATAGGCAATTGGGATTCAGTTTGCACCATGGGTTCTAGTTTCTTTAAAACGAAACATTTTGTTGGGACGAAGTGTACAGAGAAAGTGGGGAGTTCAGGCACTCGCAGTTGCCACAAGCAAGTTGACACCACAGCATTTAAAACAGGGGCCTATTATGATGTATGGGAAGGTCGAGGATGTATTTTCTTTGAATGTTAATAAACACAAATCTGGTTTCGGAAGCGGTTTTGACCTGCGATTCCTCGTCCTGTGCTGGGACCGAGGACGTCGTTTTAGTCCAGTCATCCCGGCCTCCGCCAGATTATTCGCCCCTGACCCACCACCCAGGCGTCCTCGGTGTCTACTCTTTCCTTGTCCCCTCTACGCACCCCCCCCCCCCCCTCTTTGCCCCATCTGCTCCTCGTCCCTCACTCGCCCCTCGATATTCCTTGTGCACCTATGTCCCTCCTTGCAAAGGAAGCGTCTGCCCCCTCTCTTTGCTCCACCCCGCGTTTATACCCCCGCTTCCCACCCGTGTCCGAAACAGGGTCTTGGGAATGCAGCTTCCCCACTTCAATTGGAGCTGGTACTGGCTCCAATTCTCCCCCCACCCCCTCTCCATTAACCAACCCCTTATCCGGTTGCGTGTTTGCAAAAGGAGCGGGTGCTGCTCAAACTTTCCACGTGTTTGATGTTATTTATTATGAAGAGGAAAAGGGAAGGAAGTCAGACTGAACCAAAAAAAAGGTCGTTTCGACTTCTATTGCATAAAATGTTGCCTGGAGTCTCAAGGAGAGAGTGAGCTGCCAGAAGCAGATCGTAATCCATTTACAGTCACCTCTCTGCACTAGCTGCATATATCACTGTTTTTTAATTATTATTTTCTTGATCTTAGACTAGCGTTCAAAGCCTCACCAACAATATGCATTATATTCTGGGTTCGAGCATAATGCCAGATTTTGATGGAACATGTGCGTGATTAGAATACATTAAATGGAGATGTTCACCAATTAAATGTCCCGTCACCATTAGACTTATAAGGTCGACAAAAGTGCTGGAGAAACTCAGTGTATGGGGCAGCATCTATGGAGCGAAGGTAATAGGCAACGTTTCGGGCCGAAACCCTTCTTCAGACCATTAAACATATCTCCTCTTTGCCAGCCCTTTAAAATGAACTTTTTGCGGAGTGTTGGCACTTCGAATGTTTTCACAGAGAACCCACAACTTTCAGAAAGCATTTCACTATAGCCAAGTTTTCAGACCAGTTATCTGAAAATATAGTCCGTGCCCCTTACCTAACATTGAACCTCGCAGCTTTATAGTAATGGGTCAAAAAATTCAGTGACCTAAGATTCCTCACCTGTATTTCTGATACCCCCAATTAACGTTTTTAATTTGTTGTGTTAACTTGCCCCTTTTAATATAATTTTGCTACTTAGTGGTAGTTGAGTTCTGTCTTGTTTTTATTATATTCATCAAAGTGTTATGATTCACTTAGAGTTTAATCATAACATGTAGGTTCATTGATTAGCTACTTTGATAGAACCTCGAAACAGATATGGTAACCAGCATCAATTTAGCTAGTATTTATTTCAAAACAAATTAACTCAGAACAGAATGGACAGAAACAGTGTGTTTTGGCAGTTGCATTTGGTATCAATATATATATATATATTCAACCTCCCTATTTTGTTTAATATACTGGAGTTATAAAAGGATTTAATTTTTGGATTCCCTGTCGGATGTTATTCGTTACCTGTTTTGGGAGGTGCTCTTTCTCCTTTTTATCTTCCTTCCAATCAGCATGCACTGCAAATTGTGTGTATATGGGGGGGGGGGGGGTTATACAAATTGTGTAGTATATTCATATATGGGCTTGTATTCACTGGAATTTAGAAGGATGAGAGGAGATCTCATAGAAACGTATAGAATTTCTAAAGTATTGGACAGGCTAGATGCAGGAAAAATGTTCCCGATGTTGGGGCTCCAGAACCAGGGGTCACAATTTAAGAATAAGGGAAAGGCCATTTAGGACTGAGATGAGGAAAAACTTTTTCACCCAGAGAGTTGTGAATCTGTGGAATTCTCTGCCACAGAAGGCAGTGGAGGTCAATTCACTGGATGTTTTCAAGAGGGTTAGATTTTGCTCTTATGGCTAAAGGGATCAATGCATATGGGGGAAAAAGCTGGAACTGGGTACTGATTTTCGATGATCAGCCATGATCATATTGAATGGCGGTGCTGGCTTGAAGGGTCAAATGGCCTACTCCTGCATCTATTTTTCTATGTTTCTATATAAATCGTAGTAGTGCCAGTTAGGCAAAGAATGGTCAGACATTTTCATCAGGCAGGAGCCCCTTAACAAGACCAAGCATTTTAGAATTTCTGGGGAGGTGCGGAGAATGCTTACATTTTTTTCCACGGCTGCTCGTTTATATTTAGTGATTGCTAAGACGAGATCTTTGCAAACCACCTTGGGTTATTGTGCTTCCCAGCCCAGGTTGCACCCTTTTTGACAGGGATGTTGTGCTTGCTGTGGTACTCTCAAGGTCCTGCTCAAGATGTTGTGCATTAATTAGCTCTGGTAGTGTTCCAGACTGCATATTGGAATTGCATTAAGTCTGAAATACATTTTGATCAATTCTTTTTCAGAGTGAAGAGCTAAGCTTTTGTAGCACCTCAAACTGGGAATCATCCACTAAAATATCTACTACAGGCTTCCCAACCAACTATCAAAGCGAAAACCCACATGAAAGTACACATGGCACAAGAAGATGGTGCCTTTAAGCGCAGTTTTTTCATGCTTAATCCTCAAAAGCATACCATTATTTAAATAGGCAACGTTTCGGGCTTTGGGTTTCGACCCAAAACGTTGCCTATTTCCTTCGCTCCATAGATGCTGCCTCACCCACTGAGTTTCTCCAGCATTTCTGTCTACCTTCGATTTTCCAGCATCTGCAGTTCCTTCTTAACCATTATTTAAATAACCCATTGAAACTTCTAACAATGTCTGGAGACTTAGAACGTTTGTAATAATCTTTAGAACTAGAAAGCAACACTTTTGTTTTGGGCTTTTGCTCTCTCTTTGTACTGAATATCCATGATTTTCATAAACATAGACTTAGTCAATCCAGTAAGTATGGATGGTGGGGGGGGGGGGGGGGGAAGGGAAGGGGGGTGATAGGTGGTGATAGTGGCATGGAATCGTGAAATTGCTGAAAGGAAAATTACACAATATTGGTGCCAGTCCAAACTATTTGTTGGGGTCTGCTGTAGGTAAGGGCTAAAATTCCAAGCACCTATTGGAGATACAAGGGACTACAGATGTTGGAAACCAGGGCAAAAACAGCTGGAGGAACTCAGCAGGTCAAGCAGCACCTGTGGGGAAAGGAATTGTTGACGTTTTCGGAGGAGATGCAGGGTCTCGACTTGAAACATTTCCTTCTTCTACAGATGTTGCTCAACCCTCTGAGTTTGCCAGCAGTTCCTTTTTAGCACTTATTGTAATCTTGGTGTTCCAATAACATGGATTTAAAAAAAAACTTGTTCTGTTGCTTTTGTAAAAAGTCCTGACTATTTTTCCATGAAATGCTGAAGTTCTTCTCTGATTTCTTACAGGACTTCAGATGTGTTCTAAGCCTGCTGGAGTGATCACTCTTCATTGTACGGATGGATACGCGAACTCAAAATGGCAGTGGTTCCCCAGCCCTGCTACAGTTGCTGCGTGACAGCGGAAGGCAACACATGGAACCTGACCCCAGGGGTGTACAGGCGCAGCAGGTTCAGGTGTTGTCACTTGATCAGATCCGAATTATAAGAGCCACTAATGAGTACACGGAGGGACCAAGTGTTGCCCCGAGGCCAGGGAGCATGTCTGTGTACCGACCATCTTCTCAACATAAAAATGAAAGGATGTCTGGATTAAATAACAACCAAGACCATCAGCGGCTTAACAGCCGTAGTCAACACCACCATGTGCATTCTTCATTGAGGGCGCCTTTAATTCGTTCAACAAGCACTGTGAGTACAGGTTCTCGGAGTAGCACAAGGACAAGTACAAGTAGTACATCGTCTGACCAGCGGCTTTTGGGACCTTCCTCATCACCAACTAGCCATGCCCCTGATCGGATAATTAGGGTGCAACCTAAACCGGAATTTAAATCTGATGAACTGAAACCTCAAGGGAAAGAAGAATTGGGCAAGCACATCTACCGATGTGAAGACTGTGGGAAATGTAAGTGTGAGGAATGCACTTATCCAAGGACTCTACCTTCCTGCTGGTTCTGCGAGAAGCGGTGTCTCTGCTCGGCACAGAATGTGGTGGAGTATGGGACCTGCGTCTGCTTTGTAAAGTGTGTCTTTTACCACTGCTCAAACTATGACGAAGAAGACAGCTGTGCAGATAATCCGTGCTCCTGCAGTCAGTCACATTGCTGTGCCCGGTGGTCAGCCATGGGCCTTATGTCTCTCTTAATGCCCTGCCTGTGGTGTTACCTGCCTGCCAAGGGCTGCCTTAAGTTGTGCCAGGGGTGCTACGATAAGGTTAACCGTCCTGGGTGCCGTTGCAAAAATTCAAACACTGTTTGTTGCAAGGTTCCTAGCTTACCTCCTCGGAATCTTGAGAAGCCCTCCTAGCCGCAAAGGAGAGGGTACTATTTCTGAGCTACCCTTTCATACTTTCCTTCTGTCCTTTGGTAGTCTTGAGTGGAAGAAAGCATTTACAGTACTAGCATTGAGCACAATGCTGGATACCTTTTTTATCTGAATGCCTTAAAAGGAGTAAACCACATAATCTACAGCCATTAAGATGACCCTTGTTTGTTAAAAGAAAAAAGGTATCTCCCATTGTTCTTGTGCTCATGTTCTAGTTGACCAGCTCAACATGCCTTATATATTCTGTGTGTAGTAATAGCACTGCAATTTTCTGGTATTTATGGGGACTTTTATGGTTTACAGTGATACCACTGTTGACCATTTACTCCATCTCGCTTAACCGACACGGACGAGGATAAAAATAATCCAATCAGCTAGATCAAGCAGGATGATGCACAATATGCATTGTATTTGAGGCAACATAAGCTAAAGCTAAAGGTAATGCAATGACACTCCTGGTCTTTCTGTATTGTATGTGAATACTTCTTGCAGAATATGTAAATTGGCAAATTGCTCCTTTTTGCTGCCAGAGTTAATTTGTTATATTTTTGTATATACAATAATATTAAGACTGTGAAAATTGTGCCATATAAATGGCAGATTTACAAAATATTATACTAATATGTTGTACATTCAGCCAAATGTGAATCAGTCGATCATTACGTTTAGGCTATGCTTCACCTTACAAAATTCACCATTATGTCACTCTTGATATCCCTGACATCATGTATATTGTACAGTTACCATAAATTCGGTCTTTATTTTCTAATTTTTCAACATATTGTTTAGTGTAAAGAATATTTATTTGAAGTTTTATTATTTTATAAAATATTTATTTTAAAAGGCATCTTACAAATTCACCCATTAAAAAAAAAACGATGGGAACATCATGGTTACTGAAAATGAGGGTGATGCAAATCAGATGCATATGTTCACTATAAAATAGAAAATATATTAACGTTTTGAAATCAAACTGTGTACTATTTTGTCCTTTCTGTTCTTTTCACTCCCGTTTACAAGAGGAACATGTAGGTAAACCTCTTTGGTTTAAACCAGTATCCGCAGTTCCTTTCTGTACATGTTGCTAAACATGTTGGTTGAATCCATTCGCCAATCATCAGTCAGATAAGTGGTGTAATCTCTTGGTTATCAAGCATACTTTCACATTTGACAACCATTGGGGGAAAAGGCTTTTTAAGTGTTTCCTTATATACTTTCTATATCATATATGTGCCCCCTTCGTGTTAGGGCTTGGTTATTTGAAATACGGTATACAGTTTTATAAAACACCTTCACATCCGTTCGTTGCTATGGTGCTGGAGGCTTTGTGGCAAACTTAGTGAATCCTGCAAGATAGATAATACATATTAAGAGCAATATTGTAGGAAACTCGTGGTACTGACACTGTAAACCCCAACGTCGAGTTTTGCCTTTTGCTTTCCGACCCACCTTTTCCCAAACACCTACTTTTAATATTCACATCATTTTTTGTGATTCTTAGTGCAAAGGTTATAAAAGCAGCAGCAACCTTGTCAATATCTTATCAAGTGACTATTATTAGTGAGGCAAGGAACAGGAAGTTTCAGTGACTTCCTATGACTATGGTGGCACATTAGACGTAACCAAAACTAGTCCACAGGGTGAAGTGTCCTTTACAGCTGGAGCTGGAGTCTGTGTAAAATACTTGAATTGACCATTTTTTCTTATGATCTGTAGATCAGAGACCCTGGGCCTCAGTGCTGCCTTAATGGAATCAAGAATCAGACCCTGGTCTATTCAACTGGGCGTTACTGTGTGGCAATAGTTGATTCAATTATGAGAGAGGAAAAAAATATTTTACTTTTACATATAGTTGTGGCTATATATCTTTTGCATGAAATGTTTCAACATCACCCAAGTTTAAATGCTTCATTATTCCAATCATTTTGTTTGAAATTAAAACAGATATTTTAAATAATATATAGCCTACAAATCAGGGCCAATGATAAGAAATGATAACAAAATCTGTTTTTGACAAACTTTAAATTCCTATTAGTTGTTGCATGTGTGATATAGCCAATAAATTGTGGCTTGTGTAGATATTTTTCATGTCATACCTCCAGCCATGATATATTGTCTAAATAAGTTAAATAAAATCTTGAGTTTTTTTTATTTTTGTTGTTATAATAAGTCCAGTCATATTTTGAGCTTTACTACAGTTTGTCTTTGTTGCTAGTCTAGGAACCATACTATCATAATTGAAGTCTTAGTTGAAGTTAAAGCTGTTAGCAAAGTGGGAATACTTTGAAAACTTTTTGTCTACTTTCTTCAAACTTGAATGATTTGATTTTGATTCTCCAGAGCTCATGTCTGGGTGTTGGACTGTGTAAACTGCCGAAAGTGTTGATGAAATGTTTGTAACACGTCTGTTCCAGGCAGCTATCATTGCTCCTGTACAGGTAATCAATATTTTGTCCTCGCGTCACTGTTAAAAACTAGCATTCTGCTGATTGTTGAGCTCCAGGACATATGGTCTATATTTCAGGATGATAATGAAAGGGGGTGTAGAATTGGCCCACAGAGTAATTAGGACAAAGCTATTCCCAAATTGTAATGTAAATTAACACCACAGGCATAATGAATATATCCTTCCTATTCATCAAACGTTTCCACACACACTTAACCATTTTGGGAAGTTTCAAATGGAAAACTCGTTGAGCGGAAACGTGTGCCAGGATGTTTTCCCAAGTTTTTGACAGCTTCATACTAATACTGTTTTGACTTCGACTGAAAGTAACATGCATCCAATTCATAGTTTACAAGATGTCTGAGAGCCATCTTTAGCGGTATAATATAAAATTGATTGGAGCCTTCAGATCTCCAGGCATGCAAATCAAAATGATCCATTTTTTTTCACAGTAAAATGTGGTTCTTGGCATGGTGCAGTTTTGAATAATTGTTACTTAGGAGAAATTAGGAATTTGGGACTAGAAAATGCCAAAGTAGGTAGCTGGGCAGTCACTCTGGAAAGAAGAATTGCAGGTTTAATGGTCTGGGTAATAGTGCTTCAGACATATGCAGAAGTCGAAGATAAAATAATGCTTCCTAATTCCCTTGCATTATGGTGGAGTTAATTCGCTTGCTGTCATTTTTTTGTTTCTAGTTCTGATTTCTGGTATTTTTCATCTTTATTTCTAATTACATTGGGGGTGTAGCCTTTGAGAGGATCCAAACTAGAGAAATTAATTAACATCAGTGAAAACACAGTTACTAAAATGAGATGGATTGTAACATAGTTTTCACCATTTCACGCCACAGGTTTAGCAGTTCAGTACCAATAAATGCCTTTTAACCTCTTAAACAGAAACGTAAAGTGTTACCACCCCTTTGATATATTTTTTTAAACAGATCCAGTTGCTGAAATATCTTGTTTAATCTTCCATATTTCTGCTGGAAGTTTAAGAGATTGGTCAAGCACAGCTGTACGTAACTTCTTTCAAGAAAGAATGTCCTGCATTATTAAGACAGGAGTATTTATTTTATTTGCAGCTCTGCCAACTATTTGACAACATACTCCTGGGATCCAGTGAGTTTGATAATAAAATATTACAAAAGAATGTGAATGTTTCACCACTTCTGACAGGGTGCCAACCTCAAGATATTTTTTGTAAATAGTTGCTCTGTCATATTTTTCTTAGCTGGAATTATTAATCCTTTTAATGCACTAATACAGAAATACAGACAGTCCCTTCCTTCCATCCCCCAGTCCTGCCATTACAGAAATGTGTGTGTGTGTATGTGTGTTGTAGGGGTGGGGGTTGAAATTCCACTTCACATCTGGAAGTTGTGCAATGGTGAATGATTTTGCAGACTTGCATGGAATAGATTTGAGCACAGGAGCACCATATGTTTCACTTGAATTGTGTGCCATGGCTGAACTTGCAGTACCGTATACCAGATGTTCACAGCGCACATAGGCAAAACCAGCTAGTTCAATCTGGAATGCTGCATGACCACAAATCTTCTCTGTTTGAGAATCTTTGCACGTAATCGCATTTTTTCAATTAATTTTACATTTTGAAGGCAAAATAATAATTTTAAGATCAAGTAATGGTATGCCAAGCATTGTGCTAATCCCAACAATGAGGGGTGAAGCAGATATATACGCTGCAAATGTGTTTCTGTTGATGATGTCTGGCTGTCATTTTCCTATTCAATTCAGGCAGTCTATCATGGCTTTTGAGTAACGACCATTCTAGCTGTAGTTATTTGTAATATTTCTCAGAGTTATCCTGGGGTTTTCTGGTTAGCTGTACTGTTTTACAAGTAACAATTTGCGCAATACTTCCACGTGGCTGCTTACGAAGGAACAAAGTTACAGGGCAGTCCTGGAAATTCATGAATGCTTCTGCAACTGCTGCTTAAATGATTAAGACTGCATGTATTTACATATAAAGCTTTGCATAGAGCATTCATTTCCTCTTTCACAATCCAAACATTGTTACCATAATTTTTGGTCATGCTCTTGTGTCAACACCATCACAAATTGATCTGTCAGTATTTCCTATCCATTTTGGCTGTGGTAGTTAGGTAACTTTGTAGACAATTTCTGAAGTCTTTGAACTCTGTTTTATGTACAAAAAAAGCTTGTTCAAAAACGTACAGGAGCTCACTCATGTTGCTGGCAGTACGATTTGGGAGAAATTTCTGCTTGTCCACCTGACATTGGCCCATCGCATTCCAAATCCAAAGACTATAATTTGTTATAATGAGATGGGTACTCTGTCAGTTTACAGGATTATTAAGATCTCCATGAAGGCAGATTAATATCATTGATATATTCAAAGTGGGGGTCAAATGGTCAATCCTCTTTGATCTAAGCATGGAAAGCTATTTTTATTTTTTTTTATACTTAAATTTTAATTGATTTAAAGTAATATTTAAAGTAAAGTAGTTTCTGCCATGTGGCTTTCTGAGATTTAATTGCATTTTCTACATGACATTTTGGGTCCATGCGCGGTAAGCTTGCTTCGCTAATGTGGTATGCTGAACACTGAGAAAAGCAGGTGGGAATTCAAGTTGAAAATAATTTCAGTCCAGCCTCTATATATGAAGTTGTGGCAGGTTTTTTAGATTTGTCTGGTCCAGAAACTGTCCCAGCTCTGTTAATCCTCCAGTTGTGTCTGTCTGTATGCGTGTGTGTGCACACCAGCCAATGACTCAACTTAGCTTGAAAAACTATTTCAAATACATTAGGAAAGTTATAATTATAGAAATTAATATGCAGCCACACGATAAGTGGTAGTTGATGACAATTTTGACTTGAAAGCTGTACTCTTGACTCTTTGATACTTCCAACAGCACTCTTGTTTTTAGCAAACCGCTGCAAAACTGGAACACAATTTCTAGCAAGTTCTTACTTAATTAAACTTGATGTCGCACAGGCAACATATAATTATTGCATGGCGACTCTCCTAGTGCAATGAAATATGGATGGTGATATATTAATCAAACTTAAAACATTGAACTTTGTGTCCAATTAACAGTTTGGACAAAATCATCATCAATTCTGCATATACAAGTCACTTGTTAGTTGATGATAGATACTAATTGCTGGAGTAACTCAGCGGAACAGGCAGCATCTCTGGAGAGAAGGAATGGGTGACGTTTCTGGTCAAGACCCTTCTTCAGACGAGTTTGAGGTTAAAATGTAACATTAAAGAAGTAGTTATATATGGTTTCCATGGGAATGTAGTTTGTGCATTTCTACCAGTTACACACATAATTTGACAAATAAGAATGGGGGTGGAATATACGTTTCTGCATTTTAATCTTGAATCATTGATAACTGGGAGCAATTTGTGCAAAATGGACACTTAATCGGGCATCCTTCAGATTGCTGTAAGTTGTGTTCCAGTTTTGTGGCAGTTTGATGAAAACAAGAGCGGCTGTTGTAAGTATCCAAACTGCTCACTCACCAAAGACTACAGATTGAGACTTCTGGAAGTGAAGCCTGCACAAATATGTTTCTGTGCTGCCAATTGACAATTGGAATTAGGAATTTATACAAATTTGGTTTATGGAAGGATAGAGAGTAAGGTCAATTATAGGTCTTAAACAGCAATGCAGAAGAAATTGAAGCATCTGACTGCAGAAGTCAATGCATTTCTCAAAAAAAAATTGTCCAGAAAAATAACCACAATTTTCTGGACAAGCTGTATCATGTGGTAATTCCACTACAATGCAGTTGGGAACTTAATTATCACAGCAACATTTGGACTTCATGTAAGTTTAATTCCTTCATGCTTTACAATTTCCATTGCTCCAATTTAAAAAAAAATATTTTTGTACTTGTCTGTTTGTGGCTTCCCGAGTTCCCAGCCTCTAATTAGTATTCCTGAGGAGCTGTCTATTTGTATGTTTCCTGTCTCTTGTGTTAAAAAGGGACGAATTAACCGCTGAAGAGAACAGGAAGCTGTGAATGGGCAGGGAGTCACGCTGAATTCCAGTAATGGATGCATTAAGCAGTTTTCCACAAAGACCTGATTAAATGGGAAAATGACACCTCGTGAATGGCTGCCTGTTTACACACACCTTGCGAGCAAACAAAAATTAGCAAGCCTCTGAAAGTGCTGGACTGCAAGCAGATGTTGCATGTTTCTGTCAATAACTGAAAAACGTGGCAGAATGTGAAGTCGGAGGAAGTACGCAGCAGCGTTGCTGGGTTTTATTTAATGTTGCTTCTTGGTTCCACCCGATATACACATTGGGTGTCTACCTTAAAGCCATCTGAGTTAATATTTGCAATCGAGCCACCAAAGCAACCGCACTGGTGCTTTAGATTTAGATGATAAATTGCACCGTTTTGACCCAGACACCAGGTAAATCAACAGGCTTAGGCTCTGGAACCCACATACATTACTGCTTAGAGAAATCCGCAGGGAATAATGCAGAGCTGACGAAAATAATTACAACTGGATGTTTGAATAGGTCGGAAGTTAATGTCTTAAAACAGGGTCACTCAGTGGCTTTGGGGCATTTTCATTCTTTATAATGCCTTAAGTATTTTATTTCCATTGCAATTACTTCCATTGCAAACAATTGGAGGACCAAAGGTTTTGGTTACCCTGCCTTTATTTTGAGTGAAACGTCAGGGTTTGCATTGCAATTTTGGTTTAGTTTGCGGCACTTCCTTGCAATTTCTCCAAACATTTCTCCCATGCTTTCCCCCCGCACATGTTCAATGTCTATTTCATGTATTTTTTCCCCACCCCCGCCTCTCTTTAAGCTCCCCGTCCGGCTCGGGTTTCGTGTTGCTCCCGTCCTGCACAGCTCATTGGTTTGCCGCCGAGCAGCTGGAGCAGCCTGAGAATGACTCTTTGTTGATCTTACTCGGCGGTGCAGTTCGGTGTTGCCGTGGAGCAGAAATGGCATTGAATTTACTCACTGAAGCAGAACACAGAACAGGAAGGAAGGAAGGAAGCAGCCATTCTTTCTGTTCCTATTGTCTGACCAGCAGGCTTAAGTAATCAAACAACTATCCAGACTGGAGATGCAAAGGTTGCAGTCCTGCCTCTTGTCAATGGGGGGTTGGATGGGACAGGCTGCTTCCCCATCTAATCTATTTCACCTTTTAAACTTAGTCAACGCACTCCGGCATTTTTCAGCCTCTGTGTACAGTGGGCATCATTGTATTCAGATACCATTTAAAATGTCTGTTTTGTGGCCAACGTTCATTTAATTTGCAAATTATAATTTTCAATTTTTATCTTTTCATGGGATTTTTTTTTAAAAAGGTCAACTCGGTCTGACTGAGATTTGTTATGCAGCACCTGGGTGTGCCCCAGCTAAAAAGCCTCAATGTCTACGGCCTTTATTGTCTGTATTCTTTATTCCATAAAATATGTAAACTTAATCCCTTTTAACCTGCTCGTCTTTTTTTTCAACCACAGCCATTCAAGAGAGCAGTGACTGGAAGGATAAAAGAAATGAGTATGAGTGTCCTGTTTCTGAACTGCTTGCCAGGCCAGGAAGTTTTTTTTTGAAAGGATACTTTCAGCTAGACCAACTCACTGAAGATGCTTCCTGTGATAACCCTCTTGTGTATTCCAGACTAATTTGAGTTTCTATTTTAAGACATGCCCAACCTTGCCATGGTAGACTAACCTTTTTGTATACAGAGGCAATAATGAAAAGCGTTCTGACTTCCTGTGCATCTGATTCTGTTGTATGGCACAGACAATGCAGATGATGGATAAAAGGGCTTCTTCTTGACATGGTTTTGATTGTAACCAGCACTAAACAAGTACAAAAAAAAAATAGAAGTGGTCATGCAAAATATTTGTTGTGCTCATTTGTGCAAGATTTCTTTAGTTTAATTTTATACTAAAAAATATAAATCATCGCAAGCAACCTGTTCAATCTGTTACTGGATGAAACTGCAGATGAACAGTGGGCAGAGTTTCAAAAAGTAATCCAACCTGATGCAAGCTAGTATATCCCTAAGGGCAAAGAGCTCTGCTTACCAAATAAAACATTCATGGCTGACAAAAGAAGTGAGAGGAAAAGAGAAGAAAGGAGTGTGCAAAAATGCAAAGAAAGCAATGTTCTACAAAATCAGAATAATCTAAAGATCAGCAAAGTGCTGGAAAAGATAGGAAGAGCTGTAAAACAAAAAGTATCTTGTGAGGGATATTAAGGTTAACATTTAAAAACAAAATAATTTAGCAGTAGAATGGTAAACAGTGAAAATATGGGGTCCAAAATCAGATGTGAATAATTTTGTAAATGAAAATAAGGAAGTGTTCAATGTCGCCTGATCAATATTTAGGTCTTTATGGTAGAGGAACTCAACAGTACACTGACATTCCATGGAAACTCCCCATCCTGTATTTGTTGACCTTGTGGCACAGCGAGTAGTCACTGCCTCACAGTATCAGAAATGCTGTGGTTTAATCCTAACCTCTGGTCTTGTGTAGAGTTTGCACATTCTCAATGTGACCACATGTATTTCTTCTGGGTTCCTCCCACGATGTAGAGATGAGCAGATCAGCAGGATAATTGCCACAGTAAATTGCTGCTAATGTGTGAATGGGTGGTAGAATCTGTGGGGAGGGGGAAGGAGATCATTGAAAACATTAAGATTGATATAGTATTGGCGTAAATGGATAATTGATGGTCGGCATGGATCGGGTAAACCAACAAGCCTGTTTCCCTGTTATGCTTCTCTATGACATTGGCACTTCACATTAAAATTCTTGCCTGTTTTCAAATCCCTTCTTACAACCACCACTTTCTAATCACCTCTATCTGTGGAGGTGATTTAGGCTTTTGCATTACAATATTTAAAGGACACTCTACCTTGGGTATATGAAAAGGTAGCTCTGGAGGGATATGTGCCATGCACAAGCAAGCTGGACTATGTTCGGGCAATTTTGGTAGGCATGGATGAGTTGGGTGAAGGACCTGTTTCCACGCTGTATAGCCCTATAACTCCAACCAGTTAACTAAGTGGAGAAGGAAATGCCTGCTGATATGATTTACAAAAACTTCCCGAAGCCTTTTGTTAAGGTTCCACTTTGCTTAAGATAAGGCTTTTAGGATTGAAGTTAGGTTATTTAACTTATTTAGTGTTTGGCTTGGCATTAGAAGACAGATTCATTGATGTGTGAAGTTACAGGGAACTCACTCCAGTCTGCTGCAAGGCCTTATCACAGAGAATCTCTAATGTGCCCAACATTCTCAAGATACATTTTGGGGGCTGCTTTATGTTTGATTTGCCCTTGAATGAAAGGAAGGTGTGCAAGGACAGCCATCGTTCATTCCCAAAGGCCAATGATTCATTGGTCACCAAAGATGTACCCTGAAACTGTGGTGCCTGCGGTCAAGGCACACAAAGGACCCAGGGGAAGAGGAGGAATGGATGGAACTGGGAAGAAAGACAACTTGCTTGAAGGAAGAACATTGTACACTGCTGACTTTTTTACCACTGTATTCCTTGGAGCAATCCAGGTAGGTCCTAGTGCTTTTAAGTAACATGAGAGCAAATCCTCATCTGAAGGAAATCCTCATCTGCTCTCATAAAAGGTTCCTCCTGCAATCGGGGTTCAAACACTACATATTCATTGTTGAAAATCACAAAGTAAAACAGATTTTCACTTGACGTTACTCACCCAACGTCCAAATGCACCCAGCAGCTTTTTGATTCCAATGTAGGCACAAAGTACTAAACATAAATTTTGTGCATAAAAGCATTGTATGATAGAATTGGTACCTCCAGATAATGCAAACCATAAGGACCCAGAATAAGTGAATACCAAATCTGTGCTGACACATTAGAAAGCCATCTATCCAGCTTATGAATTACACAAAGTTTAGTGTGGACTGGATCATAAAATTACATTGACGAATAAATTTAGTGGAAAAATTGGGATAATTAGACATCATAACAAGAAAATAAGGTCATTTATTGTCAATGAGTAAAGGCTAATTCTGAGATACTTATTCAGTGATAATTGTAAGGATAATGGAGGCCGAGGAGGAAATGCAATCCATGCAAGTGAGTGGTGGAGCTGCTGCCTCACTGCCAGAGACCCGAGTTCAATCTGATCTGAAACTAGCCCGAGAGGATATGCAGCACAGATTTGCCAGAATATCACCTGGACTTGAAGGAGACTTTGTATAAGCTTATTGATTTCCCTGACCGATTGTAAGGTATGAGTTAAATTGATTGACTATTTTCAAAAAGAATTAATCAGACAGCTAGAAACCTTTTCCAGCAGTGGAGTGGTTGAGGGAAAGGAGATGGCAGGCGGCTTTAGAAGAGGCAATTTTTCAACATGAAAAGAATGGGAAAATATTTAAACAAAATATTTCCACTGGTGGATGCCTGAAATAAAATAAAAAGTAGTTTATGCAACAGAACAAGCAGCATCTGTGGAGAGCGACAGAGTTCATATTTCAGATTAATAACAGTTTCAAATCACTGGAGATGCTGGCAATCTGAAATAAAACTAGAAATAGTGGTAAACGCAACAGGTCTCACCTACTGTCAGATCCACTTAGTCTTTTCACCATTTACTGAGTTATTCCTTTTGTACCGTGCTGAATATGGGCTCTATGTCAAATAATGGATATTGATGGACTATTTTATCAAAAGATGAACATGAATTTTTAAATCACCTTGAGAGAATTTGAGTTATAGTTGAAGTAAATTTTATTATCACACACTGATGTCAGTGTGGTGAAAATTACATTAAAATTTACCAAATTACATGAGATGTTGCTTAATTTATTGGAGAAATTCCATCTCAATTTAAAAATTTGTGACTGAAAAAGTATCTCTGCATAAAAGTTCAGTAATCCTGTTTATTTTCTTTACTGGGTTTGTATAATTTATAGAAGAATTTGGCAATGATTGTACTTCCATTATTTCACACATGACTATCACATATAAAAGTAAAACTATTTGCCAACTATTTCTGATGGAGTAGTCATGATTTTACAGGATTTTCTGAGAAATCACCACAAGGATTTCTTTTAAATGGTCTTCATCAGGGAGAAGAGGAAGTCTGGATTCCCTTGGTATTGTGGGGAAAAAAGTCATATTGTTCTCTTTCCTTTACCCTTCAAAAATTAAAAATAAAACATATTTGAATGCATTGGAAAATATCTATTGGTGTGGGCTATTCCCGTATTAGGTAGAATCTGTATTTAAATATCATCACCTCACACACACACACACATAATGGAACAAAGCATTTTACATGGGTTATGCTCAATTTGTAATTATTGTTGCAGTACAGGTAAAAGTAGTAACAAAACTGGGTATGTCATCATCTTATAAACCGTGAATGAACAAATAATGAGAGGTATTGATTGGAGGAAAAAATCCTATCCCAGACACCAGGCAATCTGAACACAACAAAATAAAAGCAAGGTACACAAAATTGCTGGAGAAACTCAGCGGGTGCAGCAGCATCTATGGAGCGAAGGAAATATTCTTGTTTGAAGGAAGTGTTACATTCTTCTGAAAGGGCACGCTATCTGAAAAAAGGCAACTTTGATTATACTGTACTATATGTTGACAATAGGTGTAGGAGTAGGCCATTCGGCCCTTCGAGCCAGCACCGCCATTCAATGTGATCATGGCTGATCATCCCCAATCAGTACCTCTGAAGTATCAGCATCAATAGTATCATTCAGATCCCAAATCTTTCCAACTCTTGGTTAGAAAAATACCCATTCTGGTGATAAAGGTTTATTTCCCTGTCATTCTTTCGGGTGTAAAACTACAGAATCCCACCACTGTTTGGATGGAAAATGTTACCTTAACTCCATTTTAATTCATCTACCTATAACACTAAATATATGTATGTCCTTGTTCATTCTACTCAGGACAATGTGTCTAGTCTATTTATCAAAATAAATATCCACTTAAATCATTTTTCACCTGCACAGTCCTGGAGAAAACAATACCAGCTTGGCCAACATCTCCAAATAACTACATTTCTAAAACCTTAGAGACTTTCTCACCAATCATCTCCTAGGCCAGGATGTCGTCCCGATTTTCCAACTTACCTCATTGCAGACCTTGGACATTTTCTCTCCAACTGTAATACTACAATGCTGTAAGATTTTATTCTGTACTTTGGTATTTTTCTCCATGCACTGTTGTACTTGTACTTTGTTCTCATTTATGGCATGATTTATCTGGATAGCAGGAAAACAAAACTTTAATAATAATAAACCAATACTAATTATAATATGGTCTCTCTACTCTTAAACACTGATTTGGCCAATAAAGGAAGTATCCCATTTGTCTTCCCAGCCATCTTTTCTCACTGTCAAGGATCTGTGGATGCCCACATTTCAAAACCCCTCCGTTCCTTTGCCTGCTTTGTTCTCCCCAGTAACAGAAGGCTGCAGCTTGTAATTAAAACCATCTACACTTGCTAGTACCCTTTGTAGAACAATCACATGAAGACATGTATAGCTTCACCTAATATGACAAGTTCCACACATTGCAGTGAGCCCTTATATTGACAGGGATTTCCACAAGTTGATGAGTGAAGAATAGGCTCACTCACTCCAATCTTAACTTGCCGTCAAACCCACCAAGTGTTTGGGATTTTTCTGATACTCATAAACATTCAAAACTTGTTCTATCTATATAAAAATGAAGCAATAAAGGCTATTTAAATATGTATAAGTACATTAAAAAAGGAACCAATGCAGTTTTTAAACTTTAATATATATTTTTAAATAAATCGATTTAAAATAATCTAAATGAATGGATATTTATCTAAGTCTCTTATAGCCATTCCTCTTCAATTGACAAGAATGAAGAAGCGAAAAGTTGAACACAACTTTTAAACTTCCTTGGAAACCCTGAAGTTGCAGACAGTTTCAGGGAGAAATTGTGCCAGATGTGCAGGGAACTGCCAATAATTCTTTAAAAAATCTAGAACATTACCTCATATTTCTCTGAATTGAATTCCATTAGTAAATGTTGGCTTACAATATCTTGCCTGTTTATGTTCTCAATGCCTGGATCTTTTAATTCACCAGCTGGTTCTTTTGAAGATAAAATACCAGCAGACCTTTGCAGAACAGTAATAGCACCACGCTTTTATATATCACTGCCAATGCAGAAAAGAGTTGGTCAAAGAGGTAAAATCCCAAAAAAATGGACAAGAGGTCATAAGGAAAATTTATTTGGTCAAGAGGAATTTTAAAAGACAGTAAGCAAAGGGTTCATGCATAGAATTCTACACTTTGGTGGCTGAAGGAGTGCTGTCAGCTATGAGGGAAAAGGAGTGAGAATGTTTGAAAGATTGAGTTTGACGAAAGTGTTATAAGAGATAGAGAAAGGCTACACAATTATATAAACATTAAGATGGCAGGTTTACTTTAAGACTAGGCAAGGCCATGAACCAATGTATTGTGTTTATTGGTAACTATTAATGGTTGAACAGAAGTTGAAGATAATTTTGCATGAGCAAAGGGTTGGAATCTATCCAGGGAAGTAACCAAGAAAGGAGGAGACAATGGCACAGTCAAAGGTTTCAACAACTGAATATGTTAATACGGGTGAAGGCACATAATGTTGTGGAGGCAGAAGACACCAGGAGGCACAAGAAACTGCAATGCTGGAATTTAATGCAAAAAAACAAAAGGCTGGATGAGTTTGGAGGTTAGACTGCATCTGTGAAGGGAATGGACAAACAGCATTTTGGGTCGAGACCCTTCGTCGGACTAATGGATGAGGAGAGAGAAAGATGGAAAAAAGAGATGGGAGTGGGGCAAAATCTAACAAGTGATAAGTGGATACAGGTAAGGTGGGGGATTGGCATTTGGGTAGAGTAAATGATGAAGACTAGAAGTGAAGAAGACAAAAAGGTGTCATAATGAAAGAGTGAAATGTAAAGCAGGAGGGGAGCATATGGGTTTAAGGGGAGGGAAGATAAAATGGAAATGGGGATGGGAGATGAATGTACGGAGGAAGGAAAATGGAGAGTGAGGGGAGAAATGTGTGTGCCTCAGAGTGGACAGGGGAAGGGGTTGTGATGTGGGGTATTGGAATTGTAGAATTCAATGTCTATACAGTTGGATTGTAAGCTACCCGAGTGGAATATGAGATGCTGATCCTCCAATTTGCCTGTGGCCTCACTCTGGCAATGGAGGAAGGGAAGAACAAAAAAGGTTGGTATTGAAATGGCTTTGGGAATTACAATGGTTAGCAACTGGAAACTCCAGTAGTCCTTTGCAGCCAGAGCACAAGCGATCGGCAAAACTGTCACCTTGTCAATTATGAAACTGCTTACTTAATAGTAAAATTGCAACGGTTGTCTTCAAGAAACAATAAAAAACATTATTCTTCACTGCAATGGGAAAAATGCAAGCAAAGGTTGGTGAGAGAATAGAAGTGGGGATTCTTGTAGAAAACTAGTTCCTGTCATTATTGATGTATTCATTGATGTACTATGCTATTGTAAACATTTGTGCTACAATATTGTTATCTCTTTGGCAGACCACAGATAAATCCCAACTCCTGGTCCTGGTCTTAATAAAGACCAAAGTTATGGGGACTAGTAGATTTAATGGAAATGGGATATATATGACATTGAAAATTAGTGCCTGTCTCCACAATGTCTGGTATCTAAGCAACTCCAGCTGCTGTGATTTAGTATTTCACTAGTCTGATGCACCCATTGCTCTTGAGCACGGTTGTCAAGTATTTGATTTTGGCCTCCAGCACCCAAGCTACTTTGATTTTCATGTATAGGAGCACATGTCCTTTGCCAAGTGTCCGGGTTCACGCACACACTGACCTCGTAATTCTGTTGCAAATCGAAATTGCCAACCCTAATTGGATATACTTCTGGAGGTTTTATCACAAATCCCCACCGAGTCAACCAGGCCTTTTCACCTTGTCCCTAATAGAGAATAAGAATCATGTTATTCCTAATTGCCTGATAACTTATTTCCTTATTTCACTTGTAGCAATGTGCAGGGGATTGATCCTCACTTCCGAGAGACCCCCAGGACCACAGATGTTTGGGTCATAGACATAGAAAATAGGTGCAGGAGGAGGCCATTTGGCCCTTCGAGCCTGCACCGCCATTCATTGTGATCACGGCTGATCATCCACAATCAATAAACTGTGCCTGCCTTCTCCCCATATCCCTTGATTGTGCTTGCCCCTAGAGCTCTATCTAACTCTATTTTAAATTCATCCAGTGAATTGGCCTCTACTGCCTTCTGTGGCAGCGAATTCCACAAATCCACAACTCTCTGGGTGAAAATGTTTTTTCTCATCTCAGTTTTAAATGGCCTCACCTGTATTCTTAGACTGTGGCCCCTGGTTCTGGACTCCCCCATCATTGGGAACATTTTTCCTGCATCTAGCTTGTCCAGTCCTTTTATAATTTTATACGTTTCTATGAGACCCCCTTCTAAATTCCAGTGAATACAAGCCCACTCTTTCCACTCTTCTCTGCCTCGTATTACTGTCCCGCCATCTCGGGGGTTAACCTTGTGAACCTACACTGCACTGCCTCAATAGCAAGGATGTCGTTCCTCAAATTAGGAGACCAAAACAGCACACAATACTCCAGATGTGGTCTCACCAGGGACCCATACAACTGCAGAAGGACCTCTTTACTCCTATACTTAAATCCTCTCAATATGAAGGTCAACATGCCATTAGCTTTCTTCACTGCCTGCTGTACCTGCATATTTACTTTCAGTGACTGGTGTACAAGGACACCCAGGTCTCGTTGCATTTACCTTTTTCCTAATCTGACACAATTGAGATAATAATCCGCCTCTTGTTCTTGCCACCAAAGTGGATAACCTCACATTTATCTGCATTATACAGCATCTGCCATGCATCTGCCCACTCACTCAACCTGTCCAAGTCACCCTGCAACCTCCTAGCATCCGCTTCGCAGCTCATACTGCCACCCAACTTTGTGTCATATGCAAATATGCTAGTGTTACTTTTAATCCCATCATATAAATCATTAATATATATCGTAAATAGTTGCGGCCCCAGCACCGAGCCTTGCGCCACTCCACTCGCCACTACCTGCCATTCTGACTGGGACCCGTTTATTCCTACTCTTTGTTTCCTGTCTGCCAACCAATTCTCTATCCATGTCAATATCCTACCCCAAATACCATGTGCTCTAATTTTGCACACTAATCTCCTGTATGGGACCTTTCTCAAAAGCTTTCTGAAAGTCCAGACACACTACATCCACTGGCCCTCCTTCATCCATTTTACTTGTCACATCCTCAAAAATTCCAGAAGGTTAGTCAAGCAGGATTTCCCCTTCATAAATCCCTGCTGACTTGGACAAATCATTTTACTGCTATCCAAATGCGCCATTATTTCTTCTTTAATAATTGACTCCAGCACATCTTCCCCACCACTAACAGGCTAACTGATTTATAATTCCCCGTTTTTTCTCTCGCTCCTTTCTTGAAAAGTGTGATAACATTAGCTACCCTCCAATCCACAGGAACTGATCCTGAATCTATAGAACTTTGGAAAATGATCAATAATGCATCCACGATTTCTAGAGCCACCTCCTTGAGTACCCTGGGATGCAGACCATCAGGGCCTGGGGATTTATCAGCCTTCAGTGCTATCAGTCTACCCAACACTATTTCTCGCCTAATGCAAATTTCTTTCATTTCCTCTGTCTCCCTGGATCCTCTGTCCTCTAGTACATTTGGGAGATTGTTTGCGTCTTCCTTGGTGAAGACAGAACCAAAATATCTGGCTAACCCTACTGCCATTTCCTTGTTCCCCATAATAATTTCACCTGTTTCTGCCTTCAAGGGACCCACATTTGTCTTTACTAATCTTATTCTCTGAACATACCTAAAGAAGCTTTAACTATCCTTTATATTCTTGGCCAGTTTACCCTTGTACTTAATTTTTTCACCGCTTGTTACCCTTTTTGTTACCTTCTGTTGTCCTTTGAAAGTTTCCCAATCCTCTGGCTTCCCGCTACTCTTTGCTATGTTACACACCTTTTCTTTTAGTTTTATTCCATCCCTAACTTCCCTTGTCAGCCACGGTTGCCGCATACTCCCCTTCGAATATTCCTTCTATGGAATGAAATGATCCTGCATCTTCTGGATTATGCCCAGAAATTCGTGCCATTGCTGTTCCACCATCATTCCTGCTGGGATCCTTTTCCAGTCGACCATGGCTAGCTCCTCTCTCCTGTCTTCATAGTCCCCTTTTAGTCCATTTATCACATTCATTTGAACCACTCACCCAACTCTGGAAATAGTTTAGTGGAATCCATCAAGAAAATAACAGAGATCTTCTTTCGTCCTGTATTCAGTACCTAGAGGCTGCTTTGATGGGACATAATTGTTTGTCTATTTCCTTACAGGGCAAAGGAGATTTGAGTTAGGAGTTCAGGGGGAGGAACATGTCGGAAGGAAAGAGGGAGGGATAGAATCTTCCACCACTCAACTCAAACAGAAATCCTAATATTGGGAGGCACAAAGTGCTGGAGTAACTCAGCGGGCCAGGCAGCATCTCTGCAGAAAAAGGGATAGGTTACTTTTTGGATCGGGATCCTTCTTCAGCGTCCGAAGAAGGGTCCTAACCTAGAACATCACATATCCTTTTTCTCCAGAGATGATGCCTGACCCACTGAGTTACTCCAGCACTCTGTGTCTATCTTTGGTATAAACCAGCATCTAAGTATTGGTGATTGCTCTAGTTAAAATGTTGTGTATTGGCCTTGGGTTGTGGCACCATTGTGGTGGAGTCTGGTGAGACCTGTTGTGAGGTACACAGAACAGGGCATTAGTTTATACCAACAAAGAATGACCAGATTAAAAATATACTGCAATTATTTTCCTTGTATGGGATGACTGATGATGTACTGATTGGAGGGTAGAGGCTGTGGACCTGACAGCAACTCAAGTGTGACAAGACATCCGATTTTCTGACTGCAAGGAGCAGGCCCTGGTGGAGTTGTGTCCATGATGGTGCATGCGTCTAGATGTATATGCGTCTAAAACTCGACCAGATCAACATTGAGAATCATCCGCTGTTGTGACTCCAGGATCTTGTCCCAAACCCTTCTGAAGCATTTCTGGACCAGGAAGATTACATATTGCAAGCACCAAATAGAATCAATACCCTGAATAGTTGCACGTTCAATAGCCATTTATTTCAGTTCACATACCACTGTCCAAAGGCACCCTGTTGATTTGACCTCGCTCATAGCCATTCCTAGTTGTGCCAATTATTGCTTAAGCATCACATGTAAGAACTTTGTAATTCATGGTGACATTTCTCATACCAAACATTACCTGCCAAATCCCGTTTGACAGTCTCATAATGGCTGCACACTCAAGGACACCCAACTCATTCAATTCAGACCCAAGCTTCCAGTGCTGCAATGAAGTTGGCATTTTAAAAGGGCAATATCTTGCACAGACAGAACACTGTAAAGGCAGACATGGACCTGTGTGAATAGAAAGGGTTACCAGCAACAGTGGCATTCTGCTCAGCAGTTCAGCCAGTATCTGGCGAGAGGCCAAATATAGTTAACATTGCAGATCATTGACATTACATCGAACCTAAACCTCCGATCGAAGATCATTATAATGAAATGATAAATATCCTCAACGTCTCAATCCACAATATCTCTCCACAAATGTTGCTTGACCTGTGAGTATTTTGTGCATCGTATTTTTCAGGTTTTATTTACAATTTAATGCAGAAGTATCACAAAAATCATAAAATAATCACACAATAGTGGAAGGCCATTCAACCAATAATATCTCCATCAAATGCATGTAAGAGACATCTAGCCAGTATCAATCCCCCCCCCCCCCACCTTAGCACATAGTTCATTCAAGCCAGATACATATTTAGCTTCTTTTGAATGCCACAATTTTGAATTTGTCTTTACCATGTGGCAGTGCATTCCAGACTTTATCCAATCATTGTGTGAAAAATGTCTTCCTTTTGACACTTTTGTCAATCACCTTTATTCCATTTCCCCCAGTTCCTAACCTCCATTATGGGAACCATTTTTATTTATTTGCCTAGAGGTTTTAAATACCTCTACCAGATCCCTGCAAGCACCAATGCCAAGGTCAACATATATTTGCTTTGATGTCACCTTCTCCTAGTTAACAATAATCTAATCTACATTTGCCTTGAACTCCATCTCTTTTGATGTCTTGTTTTCACACCTTACCCTTCCTTATCTCTGTGTAACCCTCTCAGTCTGAAGAAGGGTCTTGATCGAAAACGTCACCCATTCCTTCTATCTAGAGACGCTGAGTTACTCCAGCATTTTGTGTCTATCTTCAAGGAAGATTCCTCAGTCTTTTCGGAGAACTATAATATCTAAGCCTCGGAATCATTCAATCAAATCTCATCCGAATTCCCTCTGAAACATTTATGTCCTCCCTAAAGTATGATATGCAGAACTTAAGTTTGGGTTTATTATTGTCACGTGCAGCAAAGTATAGGAAAACTTTATTTTGCATGCTATCAAAACAGATCAGATATACTATACATAAATACAATCAAGTCAAACTCAAGTACAATAGATCAAGCAAAGGTGAAAATGCAGAATAGGGGCAGGTAGTGTAGAGAAAGCAGGGACTCTGCAAAAGGACTTGAATAGGTTTGAAGAGTGGGCAGAGAAGTGGCAGAGGGAATACAGCATAGCAAAATGTGTTGTAATGCATTTCTTTATTAGGAATAAAGGCATGGTGATGCAACATAACAGTGTGCTTTATATGCTGCAACTGTAGATGTTTGCAAGAGTCATTGGAGACATGCCAAATTTCCTTAGTCTCCTCAGGAAGTAATAGTATTGACGTGCCTTCTGGGCTGTCACCTCAATGTAGTTGGTCCAAGACAGATTAGTCATAGTCATAGTCACAGTCATACTTTATTAGCCAAGTATGTTTTGCAGCATACAAGAAATTTGATTATTGGTAATATTAACACCAAGGAAGTTGTAGTTTTCAACCATTTCCACTTCTGCACCATTGATGCTGATTAGAGCATGTATTCCACCACAATCCCATACAAACCACTTTATCAATCTCCCCTTTCACTTTCAGTGAACTAAGGACCATAGATTTCCAGAAGATAGACATAAAATGCCTGAGTAACTCAGCGGGTCAGGCTGCATCTCTGAAGAAAAGGAATATGCAACATTTCAGGTCAAGTCCCTTCTTCAGACCGGAGAAGGGTCTCGACACGAAACGTTACCTATTCCTTTTCTCCAGAAATGCTGCTTGACCCACTGAGTTACTCCAGCATTTTGTGCCTATCTTCAGTGTAAACCAGCATCTGCAGTTCCTTCCTACACATAGATCTCCAGATCTCTCTTTATTGTACTACCTTAAAAATTATGCCTCCAGCTTATATTGCACCTTCTCTGTATCAGTATGTAATATTTAGCGTTTTTCAACGTTAAATTTAGACTGTTAACCCAGCTTGCCTTTTCAACGGCCTGTCTAAATCTCTTTGAAGTCTTTTTCTAAATTTCTTACAGTTCATTACACCTCGAAGTGTTATGTCACCTGTACATTTGGAAATTGTTCCGGTAGACCGCAATCCTCGCCGTCCTTAGCTAACCCATGTAGAATTCTAGGAAGGAACTGGAGATGCTGATTTAAACTGAAGATAGACACAACAAGCTGGGGTAACATACCAGGTCAGGCAGCATCTCTGGAGTAAAGGAATAGGTGATGTTTCAGATTGAGAAGTGTTCTGAAGAGTGGTCTCAACCTAAAATGTCACCTATTCTTTTTCTCCAGAGGTGCTGCCCGACCCGTTGAGTTACTCCAGCTTTTTGTGTCCATCCAGGTAGAATTCTGTTGTACTCTTCTGTTTGAGAAACAAACTATTGTGTCCTATTAATTGGCCAATTTTCCTTTTTACTTTCCAGCAGTCATTTTTACTCAATTTTCTCTATTCTCCATAACATTCTTAAGTGGAGCCTTTTGCAATTCATTAGCACCATATCAGCAGTGTTTCCCTCAATGACCCTCTCTGTTCCTTAAAAAAATACTATCAAATTAGTCAAGGAAGTTTCAAGAATTGAGCTGGAGAAATAATTGAATCATTGGAACATATATACAAATGTAATGTAAATAGAAATAACAGCTTGGTAGAATATGTGATAAAAGTACTTGAATTTAATCAAATGGAGCAGATTTGCAAGTAAATTTATAAAACAAAACCAGGCTCAAATTCCTTAATATTAACTTCTCTCGCTCTCTTTTCATCTTTAACAAATAGCAATGCTACAGAAAATGAACTGTCTACTTTTCTATACACTCAACTTTCTTGTGCTTAATGCGCCGTCCTGTATGGGTATGGCTACCCAGCCTGCAGCTGTCCGTTTTTTCACTTTTTTTCATTTTTAGTTAGTTGAGTTTTTGTTTTTTCAGAGCTCTAGTCTTTTCTATGTGGGGGGGGGGGGAGGGTAAGGGGAAACTGCTTTTCATGGTCTCTACCTGGTCGGAGAGGCGGCTTTTCTCCGGGCAGCATCTTCAACCCGTCCTCGTGGCCTTCCAGCCGGTCTGGAGCGGCATTTCCTGAGGGGACCGGCCAAAACCTCGGCTTTGGCTGCGGCACAGCGCTGGTCGCCGTGATGGAGTTCCGGTGAGCTGAGCCCGCCAATGAAACATCACGGAGCTGCGGGACTGTGGAGCGGCCAGCCGCGGGCGGCGGCGCTGAACTTTACATTGGGAGCCTGGGATCTCTCACCGAGATCACCAGTGGTGGAGCTCCATCCAGTGGGGCCTGTTGGCATCGGAAGCCACGGTCTCCGGTAAGGGAAGCGGCCATTCCAGGTGTCCCAAGCCGCTCGGGAGGATTCTCCCAACGCCGGAGCACCATCACCCAGCAAAAACGGCCTGGAACATCGGGTCTCCGTAAAGGCGACTGCGGAGGCCTCAATAGGCCTGACTATGGGTGGACATGGAGATGGGGACTGGACTTTGTGCCTTCCCTCATAATGGGAACCATTGTGGGGGGATGTTTTTTATGTTTAAATTTCTTTATTACTGTTATGTTGTATTCTTTTTTGATGTGCTGCAATGGCAATACTTATTTCACTACACCAATTGGTGTATGCGACTAATAAATAACCTTTGAACCTTAATGTCATTGATTAGGACTGATAACATGGAGTCATACAGCATGGAAGCAGCCCCTTCGACCCAACTTGCCCACACTGGCCAACATGTCCCAGCTACACCAGCTTATCCTGCCTACGTTTGGTCCATATATCTCCAAACCTGTCCGATCCATGTAACTATCTAACTGTTTCTTAAATGTTGCAATAATCCATGCCTCAACTATCTCCTCTGGCAGCTCATTCCATACATCCACCACCCTTTGTGTGAAAACGTTACCCCTCGGATTCCTATTAAATCTTTTCCCTTACACCTTAAACCTATGTCCTCTCGTCCTCAATTCACCTACGCTGGGCAAGAGACTCTGTGCATGTACCTGATCTATTCCTCTCATGATTTTATACAGAAAATGTAGCAAGTGGAAAGTATGGCACCTTCAACCATTCCTGTTTTCCCAAAAGGTAGAGGCTGTACGTGGAGCAGAAACACCATTCAGTTCCACGGTACACAGTGTGAATGAAGATCAGCATGCTTTTCGGGAATGGACGTCTCAAGTCTCCAGTAATATAAGTTAAGTGGTTAGAACATGAGCTAGTGTTATGCATATTTTATTCTCCTCCTCTGTCTAACAGTCTGTGTGAGCTTATGACCCGAGCATGTTGATATTCTGAACATATAGGGTTGCATGGGGCAAGAAGCTATAAATAATGGCCGTTAAAACTAGCTTAAATCCGCCCTGTATCTTTTAAAGGGATTTTTGGTTGGAGCAGCTTCTGTCAGGTATTCTAGAATTAAATTTGAATCAGGGCCAGGTTAAGAATGTTACAGAGATTGGCGTCCTTGGCACAGGAGGAGAATGTGTACTGAAGAAGTAAGTGCCCACAAATTTATTTCTGTCTGTCATGCTAATTAAGATATGTGGTGGTAACAGAGCCTTGTACACCGTTTCTAGAATCTAGTTCATTTATTTCATAAGAATGAATTTCAGAGGCAGAGTGCAATGCAGTCTCACTGCTGAGTGGCTCTCTTAGTGCAACTGACTGGGCAGTTCTGTTTCTGCTTTGAATCAGGGCTCTCATGTAGACACTCCGAAGGCAATGGGAATATAAGCATTTCATGGCAGCATGGCTTTCTATCAGATACATGTTAAGCACATGTGCTTGGCTTGTGCTTTGCAGTTGAGAGCCATGTTGTCATCATTTAGTCATTGTCACCTTGTGCGGTGGTTGAAGTGCAGCAAACACATGACTGTGGCCAGGATACTGGGCAGCACATGTATAATAATAATAATACATTTTATTTATGGGCGCCTTTCAAGAGTCTCAAGGACACCTTACAAAAATTGAGCATGTATAGGAAAAACATGTAAGGGGAATGAAATAAATAGTAGAGACATGACTAGTACACAAAGTAAAGACAGAATTCAATACAAAACACAGCATGAGGCAATTAATGCACAGATGAAAAGGGACGGGGACGTGGGGCTAAGGATAGGCAGAGGTGAAGAGATGGGTCTTGAGGCGGGACTGGAAGATGGGGAGGGACACGGAATTGCGGATCAGTTGGGGGAGGGAGTTCCAGAGCCTGGGAGCTGCCCTGGAGAAGGCTCTGTCCCCAAAACTGCGGAGGTTGGACTTGTGGATGGAGAGGAGACCGGCTGATGTGGATCTGAGGGACCGTGAGGGTTGGTAGGGGGAGAGGAGGTCAATGAGATATGTGGGGGCCAGATGGTGGAGGGCTTTGTAGGTGAGGACCAGGATTTTGTAGGTGATCCGGTGGGAGACGGGAAGCCAGTGAAGTTTTTTGAGGACTGGAGTGATGTGATGCCAGGATTTGGTGTGGGTGATGAGTCGGGCGGCTGCGTTCTGGACCAGTTGGAGTCGGTTGATGTAGGTGGAGCTGATGCCAAGGAGAAGTGAGTTGCAATAGTCCAGTCGGGAGGAGATGAAGGCATGGATGAGTCTTTCAGCAGCAGGCGGTGTGAGAGAGGGTCTGAGTTTGGCGATGTTGCGGAGATGAAAGAAGGAGGTTTTAATGACATGGCGGATGTGAGGCTCAAGGGAGAGGGTGGAATCAAAGATCACGCCAAGGTTGCGGGCCTGGGGAGATGGGGAGACAGTGGTGCCGTCGATGGTGAGAGTGGGGTTATTGATTTTGCTAAGTGTGGCTTTGGAGCCTATGAGGAGAAATTCTGTCTTATCGCTGTTGAGTTTGAGGAAATTATGTTGCATCCAGGTTTTTATTGCTGACAAACAGGAGTTGATATGGGAGAGGGGGGGGTTGTGGGGGGATTTGGTGCCAAGGTAAATCTGGGTGTCATCAGCGTAACAGTGGAAGTCCAGATTGAAGTGGCGGAGTATCTGACCAAGGGGGAGGATGTAGATGATGAAGAGGAGGGGGCCGAGTACGGAGCCTTGGGGAACGCCTTGAGTGACTGCGGCTGTAGCAGAGGTGTGGTTGTGGAGAGAGATGAAGTGGGATCTGTTGGAAAGGTAGGAACGGAGCCAGCTGAGTGCAGAGCCTTCAATGCCGAGGTCCTTGAGTCTGGTGAGCAGGATGTTATGGTTCACTGTATCGAAGGCTGCGCTCAGGTCGAGGAGGATGAGGATGTTGAGGGAACCAGTGTCAGCAGAGGTGAGGAGGTCGTTGAGGACTTTGAGGAGAGCAGTTTCTGTGCTATGGAGGGGGCGAAAGCCAGATTGGAGGGGTTCAAGTAGGTTATACGCAAGGAGGTGGGAATGAAGTTGTGACGCAACGATACGCTCCAGGGTTTTTGAAAGGAAGGGGAGGTTTGAGATTGGGCGGTAGTTAATGAGAGAGGAGGGATCAAGACCAGGTTTCTTTAAGATTGGTGTAACGGCAGCAGTTTTGAAAGCGGAGGGGACAATTCCTTGGGACAATGAGGAGTTGAAGAGATTAGTGAGGTAGGGGCAGAGTACGGGGAGGCAGGACTTCAACAGGGGAGTGGGGAGAGGGTCGAGGGAGCAGGTGGTGGGTTTGGAAGAGCTGATGAGTTTGGAGATTTCAATAGGGGTGACCAGGTCAAACTGGGAGAGGAAGCAGTGTGGAGGAGGGGTAAGGAGGTCAGTGGAGATGTTGAAAGGAGGGGCCGTGGTAGGTGGTGGAGTAGATGCTGAGGAGTCGGGTACAGGGGATAAAGATTGATAGATGGTGCTGATTTTATCAGCGAAAAAGTGGAGGAATGAGTTGCAGAGATCCGGAGTAGAGGTAGGGAGAGTGTTGGCTCGAGGCTTGAGGAGGTTGCCCACTGTGGAGAAGAGGGTTCTGTGGTTTAGGCAGGGATCGGTGAATATGGAGGAGAATATGTATGAGTTGTTGCTCCTGTTTGCAGGCCAATTGGATGGAGAACAGCAACCAGGGTAGAGTTTACATGCAGATTGAAGTGCCTGCAATCCTTGGAATGGATGTAGCATTCCTAACATGCTCATGCACTCACTCCATCTCCAGTTAACTAGTAAGTGAAAAATAACATTAACGTTGTCTGTATTTTAGAGAAACTAAATGTAGATTGTTTGAGCACCTTGCAGAAGATGTTGGTTCTGAACACAAGGGATTTGTTTAGCATCTAGTTTCCTGCCACTTTATTTCTCCATACTCCTTCCAGTCTGATTTCTGCCATTAGCGTCCAGTAATATTCAATGGAATCTTGAGGAACAGCAACTCGTTTTCTATCTGCAGCAATCAGGACATATTGTTGAATTTAACAATTTCAGATAGCCACCCCTCTTTTTCTCTTTTTATAGATGTGGTCATGCCTTTTTGTTTCAGTTTGTTTCTTTTGTCTCTTCTGATGCTACCTGCTATTGGTTTTTAAACTAATGCTTATCTTGACAACTTTGATCTATATCTTAGATATCTTTTAGTTTAGAGATACAGCGTGGAAACAGGCCGTTCGGCCCACTGAGTTCCATGCCGACCAACGATCACCTGAACCCTACAAACTATGGATAATTTACAGAAGCCAATTAACCTACAAGTTTGCATGTCTTTGGAATGTGGAAGAAAACCCAGGATGTCACTGGGAGAATGTACAAACTCTGATCAAGGACTTTGATTGTGATTTTGGCATCACCAAATATCACACTGCACAGAGGATAAGGCATAGTGTAACAGAAATTCATTGATAATGTAGATACATTCTAATGAAGGGTCTTCAAATTAAAGGTTAACTTTTTTTCTTTTCACAGTACTTGCGAACTGCATTTTCGGTTTTTATTGTGAATGGTTAACATGTCAAATTCCTTGAGAGTTTAGAAGCAGACATAAGCCTAAACATACACAATGGTCATTTTAAGAGCCATGGGTTGAAATGCACTTCCCATTTACATCCATTTCCTGGTTACCCATAGGTATTATATTCAATGCTCCATGTTTAAGAGCCAATAATTGGTGCATGGCTCATAAAGATTTTCCATAAATGTACAATGTAAGGACCTATAAGCATTTAGTGAAGTTTGTGCTCTCTTTCAGTACTCTATTTTCAAAGTCTGAAATTAAGCGATGCTTCTGAGAGAATAATATTAAATTACGGCTCTAGGTAGTCTACTGGCCAGAAACACACGTTCAAATCCCACAATGGTGGAACGAGAATTTAAAGTCAGTAGTTTAATGCTGAATTTAACTACTGGATTATTGCAAGAACCCATTTGGTTCACTAATGCCTGAAGGCTACCCATACCCAGACCCAGACTGGCCTGAATGACTCAGACCCACATTGCTACTTAATTGCCTTCTGAAATAGCCAAGCAAACCATTCCGTTCAAGAGGCAATTAGAGATGGGCAATAAATTGACCTGACATTTTCAGCACAAAATTTAACACATGTTGTTTGCTCTCAGCACTGCATTTATTTGCCAGGGAGCTCCAATTGCTGCTTGGGGTGTCATTCACATCAAAGAAATAATCACTTTTCATATCCAATCTTGCTTGTGAAATGACTTTTCAGCATATACAATGAATGATTCTAAACCACAGAGATGAGTTGTATGATTGCAGAAATATCGGAGAAATTAGGTTTGTTGTTTGAAACAAGTTTCATTACCTTCCAGCAGGCTGTGGAGCTTGCCTGAACAATTTGCAATTTGGAGCCCCTCTCAGACATGTATCACTAGGAAGCTGGTGTTATACCTCTCCTCAAAGCTCCATGGGGTACATTTAACGAGTACTCTTGGCACCAAGCCTTGTTTGATGAGAGGGCAGATTGGACAAATAAACATGAGGTCAAGGGTCAACATCTTTAACTCAATATAAAAGTAGTTTAAGGGAGACATTGACAGGCGCCTGGAAGAGACAGTCTGCTATCACATGGCTGATGAAAGCAGTTTTGCCTAAAGACGGTACTATGGAAATAAGGCATCAGCTCCGTGAAAACATTTTTGACAAATTACTTTTCTTTACAGATAAATTATGCGGAGTTATAACTGGAACACATGAAAATGTAGTGCATCATAAGGAGGGTAATAACAAACTCCTGGAAAATGATCAGACAAACATGGGAAAACATGGTGATTGAGATTTAATGTGGGAATGTGTGAGAGGACGCATGTTGGAAAGAAAAATGAGCAGTAGAAATATTAGCTGAGACCGTTTCAAACAGGTTCCAGAAACAGAGATGTTAGGATTTATTTATCAGTCTTTGAACATAGCATAACAAGCTTGTAAAAAACGTATGTCACTGGATTTCATAGATCAAGGTAGAGGGTAGGAAAATAAGGAACCTGTGTTGAACTTCATAAAATCACAGGAACATCATGTCCTAAATGGATGCAATGTTTTGGGAAGGATGTTCAGGCTTTGAGCAGGATGAAGAAAAGGTTTATTGGAATGGTACCAAGGAAGACTGACTTTGGTTATGTGGATAATCTAAAGAAGCTGGAATTCTTCTTCTTGGCACAGAGATAATTAAGGAACAATTTAATACAGATTTTCAAATCTATGAAAGGTATTTGGTACATAATCAGATCCAATGAAGTCAATTACTGTAACTTTGCTTTAGTTGTCATTTGTCACTCATTCTCGAGTAGGACAATAACATTTAGTTTATAGCAGAGGTGAATGTTTAGACCAATTTTATTACTTAAGACATATCTTTGTGCCTCTGATTTAATTCTCTAGACTTCCCCCAGTGATCACAGTTCTGTTGCGATAGTTATCAACCTCTCCTGTCAAACTCTGGATCGACTGTAATTTGCAGACATAGTAAGTTTATATCAACTGTGACATCTCTAACAGAACCTTGAAAACTTTGAATCGACTCCATTTTGCAAAAGAGTCCTCCATTACAGCATCCAGTTCAATCTGTGTTTTATTCATGCAATTCAATAACTGTAAACAATAAAAATCTTGTAGACACTTAGTGGATGGCATGGTGGCGCAGCGGTAGAATTGGTGCCTTACAGCTCCAGAGACCCAGGTTTGATCTTGACTACGGGTGCTATCTGTACAGGGTATGTATGTTCTCAGTGTGACCTGCGTGGGTTTTTTCCGGGAGCTCCGGGTTCCTCCCACATTCCAAAGATGTACAGGTTTTTAAGTTAATTGGCTTGATATAATTGTAAATTGTCCCTAGTGTGTGTAGGATAGTGTAAGTGTTTGGGGATCGTTGGTTGGCACGCACTCAGTGGGCTGAAGGGCCTGCTTCTGCGATGTATCTCTAAACTAAACTAAACTAAACATTGAGCTCTTTCCCAAAATGAAATCTGTCTCATCTTTCGTAACTGTATAATTTATACCAAATGCAATAGAAATTACCTGTGGATTCTAATAATGTATCATTATTGTCCTGAAACTCCAGTGAATCATACTGTCACACGTTTCAAACAGATTATGTGGGGGGGGTTTTCTCTGCTGTTTGCTATCAAACACTGCAAACATTTCCATTGTTCTGAACATGTTAAATCACTGTCTAAATGTCAGTCTGCTTGTAATGGGCTGCTCTTCACTCCACGACATCTCACCTCTGAGTTGATACATCCTCTTTCTCCTTCATGGGCCATGTTTTTTTCATTCTCTCTCCCCCTCTTTCCTCCCCAGAGACCCTGGTTCGATTCTGGCGAGAGGTGCTGCCTGTATGGAGTCTGTATGTTCCACATGTGACCATGTGGGTTTTCCCAGGGTGCTCCAGTTCCCTCCCACACTCCGAAGATGTATAGATTTGTAGGTTAATTGGTTTCGGTAAAATTATATAAATTGTCCCTAGTGTGTAGGTTAGTGGTAGTGTACAGGGATCACTGGTCAGCACGGACTTGGTGGGCCGAAGGGCCCGTTTCCACTCTGTATCTATAAACAAAACTAAACTAGACCTGGAAAGAAATAAAACATAGGGAAGAAAATAAACAATTTGATAGTAAGGTGGAACTCCCCTTTCATCCATATAACTTGATAATTTTGCAGAAACAAAGAACTGCGCGTACTGGAATCTTGAACAAACCATCAAGTGTTAAAATAACTCAGTGGCTCAGATAGCATCTGTGGAGGGAGGTGGATGGGTTGCTTTTCAGACTGAAGAAGGGGGCTGACCTGAAGCATCTCTTATCCAAACTCTTCACAGATGCTACCTGACCCACTGAGTTCCTCCAACACACTGTGTTTTTATAATTTTGCAACTGTATGCCAGTTTAATTTTCATTTAAATTCATCCTATTATGCATGTGGCATAAAACAGGGAAAGGCAAGCAAATTATAATTCTGCTAAAAACAATATTTTTACTTGGTCACTCATAAATTATACACCTTTATCATCAAACTTATTATGCACTTCTGGCATTCATTTTTATAGGTCATTTCTATGCTTGAGATCTTCTTGTTTTTTTACTTACCCCAAATACATAAAAGCATCGAGCACAATGTAAGCAGCATTGGCTACACTCAGAGCAACTACCCAACCAGAAAGTGAAACCTCCACATTTTAGTACATTACTTTGAAGAATAGTCTGCACTTATTTGAGAAACTTAATGTTAGGGTTATAGCGATTCTGATTTTAGACAGTTTATTTTTGGCAGTAAATTATTTTATAAGATTAGTTAAATCGGCTTTGTGTTCAACTCAAAGGAAATATTGAATGACATATTAAATATTTGGATAGAATTTTAATGATTAGACTTTGTTATTTCCACCACAATTGCTTCATATCAGTAACAGGATTTGTTGCCGAAGATTGTTCTGAAACTGTTCATTCTGCACTTGATCACTTATTATTTTATCCAAGTCCCAGCAGGCGAAAAACAGTCAAAGTCAAAGCTGACAAACACAGCCTTTTTTTCAGAAGCTGCTTCTATCCAGGCCTTGCTTTCAGCAAACTGAAAAGCAGTTGAAGTTAGGCTGCCTCTTCACTCACATGCTGCATAATAAAAAGGCCAACTGTACGCTTTCAGCCAGCTCATGACTACAGACAATGGCAAATGCAGTGCAAGACTAATAACAGGATTTAAACTAAATCCAGCACAGGAAGTGAACAGTTGTACTGGCAAATAATTAACCAGTGAACATTTTACGGCGACATTAGGGCGCGTTCTGCGCTTTATTGCCTTAGGCAATTGTTAGTGAAAGTGATACAGATCTTCATGGTTCTAAAAAAAATAGCAAAACAAATAAAGGCCTCCTTTTTCTTTGGTGTGGGGTGAGAAGTTTATGGGGGGGGGGGGGGGGGAAGGGGGGAAGTGTTGCTGGAACTGCTGCCCAGAGTTTGTGTTCTAATCCAGTTGCACCAGATTATGCAGTTTGATGTAAAGGACTCCTGAAAGAACTTCCTTCCTTTCTACTTTGAGTTAGTCAGCCTTCAAAGTGAGGTGGATTGTGGTTATTTAACACAACCGAGTGGTTCAAAGTGACACTTTGATCTTGAACGGCTGCCAAATTCCCAAAGTTTAAAGCCCCCCTGCATAGTGCAGAAGGTCTGTATTCACAACCCAGGCTAATTTGTAGTGGTATGTCAAAATGAATGTCACAGCCGAGGAAAGTGGGAGGGGCAAAGAAATAACAGAATTTTTCTTTGAGTGTGCATGGAACACTGGTAATAGCTTCTCAATCAATGGGAAAAGTATGTAAGGGGGCTTCTTTATTGAACAATTCAATATGTCACTAAATACTTAATTAGCAACTGCCTACCTCTTAAGTTATTTCTTTTTTTGTGCTGTCTTGACATAATCTGTGGTTATTCCAATCATCCCAATATTTTTCACCTAGACTTTTAGACTTTGGACTTTATACTTGAGAGATACAGTGCGGAAACAGACCCTTCAGCCCAGAGAGTCTGCACCGACCACCCTCAATCAGTGCATGAAACATAACTGAGAAATACATAAAAGTGAAATATCAAAGCTTCATCAGAAACACAGATAAAGGAAAAGAGAGGGAAGGAGGGAGGGAGGGAAAGAGAGAGAGAGAGAGGTAGGAAGAGAGAGGGAGGGAGGGAGGGAGGTAGGGAGGGAGGGAGAGGGAGTAGATTTGCAGTGGCAACCATCTGAACAAGTGCAGCAGCCAGTTAATAAGCCCAGAGTTGCATCAACATGGGTATACATAGAGATGTTGTCTTCAAGAATCTCATATGCTCCTCTGTATCTTGTAAGAATCAAGACTGTAGTATTTGTTGGACTTTAGTATGTTCATGTGAAAGTATTCGTCGGTTTTGTGGCCTATTCTAGGTCCACTTATTTCTGATTTATTTTATCCATGGACTAGTTTGGTTTTACTGAATTTTCTTTGAACACCTAAGCTAAGAAACATCTTCTATGAGCAACCCAACTGATGGAAAACTATTGCCTTCAAGGAAATACTGAATTCAGATACCCCAACTCTATCAAGAATCGTACATTTTAGTTACAACAGAAACATTAAGGAGGCCTTTCTGCCACTAAGGTAATTAATAGAAGATTTGTCAGCTTCAGTACAAATTGGGCCAGTTTTCCATCTATAAAGTGATTAGAGAGCAGATACATTCTTCTCCACAGAAGTACACCCTGAACATCAATGGTAGTTAATGAACTAAAAAATGCAGGCATTTCAGAGAATAAGAGAGGGTTGTTTATTTAGTTTGGGTGGTATAATTGACAAATGCTAGAGATGAGAAGGAGACAGGTACAGAAAAGAGAGACAGTTTCGGAGTGTGTATCAGTTTAAATTGGAGAATGCAATGTTCTACCATTGTCTTGGAAAATAGCCAAGTGGATTATGAGATGATGTTCCTCCAGTTTGTGTGTGGTTTCACTCTGGCAATGGAGAAAGCTCAGGACAGAAAGGTCCATATGGGAATGGGAAGGGGAGTTAACATGGTTTGCATTCTGGAGATCCAGCAGCCCTTGGCGGACAGAGCGCAAGTGTTCAGCAAAACAGTTACCTAGTCTTTGCTTGGTCTGGCTGATGTATATGAGGCCAAGTCGTGTTGGGATCACTAAATGAAGTAGATAGGTTGGAAGAGGTGCATATGAGCCTCTGACTTAACTGAGAGGCCTCCTGGCTGGATGTGAGGGAGGAGATGTGAAAACAGGCGTTACATCTCTTGTGGTTGCAGGTTATAGTACCCGGGGGGGAGGGGGGGGGGGAGGTGGGTTTGGGGGGAGTTGTGGAGGGTGTGGGTTTTGCAGAAAGTGGAAAGGGGTGGGAATGGGAAGTTGTGACTGGTGGTGGGATCAAAATTGAAGATGGTGGAATACCCAAGAATGATGTGTTGGTTGCAGAGGCTGGTGTGGTGAAGACTAGGTAATTGTATCATTATTCCATCTGGGGAGAGGCAGAGTGAGAGCAGAATTCTGGGACACAGAGGAGACAAAGATGGGGGATCCATCCACTATGGCTAGGGGGGAAATTAACTGAAGAAAGAGGAGGATATCTTGGGGGATATCGTAGAATGGGAAATCCCATCTTGGGTGCAGATGTGGCGGAGATAGATAAATTGAAAAAATTGAGAGTAATGGATGCCATTCTTGCAAGAGGCAGGGTGGAAGAGGAGTATTACGATGATTAACTGTAGGAGTCAATGGGTTTGTGGTAGATAGCTTGAGTGGCTGAAACAGGAGTCTAGGGGTCTTAGGCAGAGGAGGAATGCAGGATTTGATAGAGCTAGTAGAGTTTTGAATGAAGGTGTTGGAGAGATACATCAACCAAAGGAGGACTACTTGTAGTTATTGCCTTTCAAAGCTTTCCGACTATGCTAGGTATCAGACCATAAGACAATCCAAGCAGTGGTGAGGAAGGGACAATGCTCTAGGGCTCAGAGAAATGTTTGCATCTGCAGCCAACTTGTAAAAACCTCCTGTTTCTCAGGACAGCAGCTTAGCCAGTGCTCAAGTAATACATTGGTTGTGGCACCAGACAATAGATAATAGACAATAGATGCAGGAGTAGGCCATTCGGCCCTTCAAGCCAGCACCGCCATTCAATGTGATCATGGCTGATCATCCCCAATCAGTCCCCGTTCCTGCCTTCACCTTATATCCCCTGAATCTGCTATCTTTAAGAGCCCCTATCTAGCTCTCTCTTGAAAGAATCCAGAGAACCGGGCTCCACCGCCCTCTGAGGCAGAGAATTCCACAGACTCACAGACATCCTAGATACAAGCATCACAACTACATCAACACCTGTACCCAAGAAACACTGCCTTGAAAGAAAGATCATGAATGTTTTGTCGAACAGGAGCAAGGAATCACCTCCACTGATGGTGATTTTCAGGCTGCATTTAGGAGAAAAAACAGAATAGGATAAAGAGCACATTTAGCCCACTTCAAGCATCAGCAAAGAAAAGGATAGCTTTAATTCATTTCTGCTTCAATTGAATAAAAGGAGATCCAGTGTTTCACGGTCATTCACAGAGAATTCACTACTAACCCCTACTCCCAATTCCTCTGTCTATGCCGTATCTGTGCCCAGGATGAGATGTTCCATAACAGGTCATCGGGGATGTCCTCATTCTTTAGGGGACGGGGGTTCCCCTCTTCCATTATAGATGAGGCTCTCACTAGGGTCTCCTCGATATCCCGCAGCACCGCTCTTGCTCCCCCTCCCTCCATTTGTAACAAAGACAGAGTCCCCCTTGTTCTCATCTTCCACCCCATCAGCCTTTGCAGACAGCACATAATCCTCCCACATTTTTGCCACCTCGAACGGGATCCCACTAATAGCCACATCGTCCTATCTCCACCCTTTTCTGCTTTCCGCAGAGACCGTTCCCTCCACAACTCCCTGGTCAACTCGTCCCTTGCCACCCAAACCCAGGTACTTTCCCCTGCAACCGCAGGAGATGCAACACCTGCCCCTATACCTCCCACTCGACTCCGTCCAAGGACCCATCAGTCTTTGCGGATAATCTGCGGATAATGTAGCACATAACCCCAATGGCTGCTTGGAGTGACACTATGCCTTAAAGCCTAACACTTTAATAGCTACAGACAGAACTATCCAGGTAGATAATCATGCAGTTTTCAGAAGTCATATTTTATTACCTATTCAGTGAATGCAACTCTTCCCATTTGGAGCTTTTATATGGTAATTCGGGAACATGCATGTTCCATAGCTACGTTATTTTTCAGTGGGCAGTTATATCTTATCTCACAAGGTTTTTTCAAACACTTCTTTCTCTTCCCAAGGCTACATGCCATTAAAATTATACACATGAATAACCCACTTTGGGAATTTTATCACTGGTAATCAACATGTTTTACAGCGGGTAGAGATTTCCTGGTTTTCTCAGCAGTCTCAGCAGTCTAAGGCAGGTCAAATACAATCTGGATCAAGACTGAGAAACAATTTATTTTCCAAACTGTTCTATAGCTCCTGCAATTATTTGAATCAGTGAAATTGAAGTACTCTGATTGTATTAGTTGATAATGGCACTTTTATTTCATTCCAAGTTTATCATTGGTACAACTGCAACACCATCCACAGCATTTCGAGATGCCAATATTTATTTTAAGACGTGTGATTGAGCTTCCAGCAGTGTTGGTAGGTGCCCATTTGGAAGTCTGCGGTTTACATTGGTAGCCGTTGCAATTGAAAATCTAGTAACAACAGCATTCATCCATAAAATTCTTGGTGTGTCTAGATTTTGCCAAAGGCTCGGAGTAAATTCAGGACCTTTTCGTGGCAAATTGAAGTCAGTCTTTCTGCCACAGCAGTAATTGAAGATTCTGGGTTATGAAATGAAGAAGGTGAAAAGGCTGTTTCAAATATTATTAAGCTGCACACAAAAGCTCAAACACTGAGTTTATGTGGGCTGTTCATAATCAATTATATCTGTAATCATTTGATTAGGCCTGTTGTTTTCCAGTAACCTTGAAATGATAAATTGCTTACCAACTAGTTACGCCCCCGTAGCTGGCAAATCCACTGTGAAAATAAGCACTCAGTGTCATTACTGATTATTGTTGCACTGCTGCACAGCTCAGGGAGGCTCATGTACAAAGGCCAGAAGATATAAGGGAAAGTCTTTTTTTTAAATTTTTATCAAGAGACTTATGTGGGAATTTAGTATTATCATGCCGTTCATTACAGAAGATATTTGAATAGAAGAATAGGTCAGCACAGTGGTGCAGCGGCAGAATTGCTGCCTTACAGTGCCATAGACCTGGGTTCGAATCTGACTATGGGTGGTGTCTGTATGGAGTTTGTAGCATGTGGGTTTTCTCCGGGTGCTACAGTTATCTCCCACATTCCAAAGACGTGCACGTTTGCAGGTTAATTGGCTTCTGCAAATTGGAAATTGTCCCTGGTGTGCAGGATAGTACTAGTGTACGGGGTGATCGCTGGCCGGTGCTGAATCAGTGGGCCGAAGGGCCTGTTTCCATGCTGTATCCCTAAAAAAAATAGTTTATTTTACTGTTCTATCCAGTGGTCTGGACCAGATCAAGAGTGTCTATTCTGTTTTTAGTGCCTCGGTTTTGCATGTCAGCCTGTTGGATTGTATGGACATGAACTAATATATGGAAAGAATGGAAGTGGCTGCATCCGAGTACAGGTGGAGGCAACTGGCCACTTTCACTAGGGCTGATGACCAAAGGAGAGATGTGCTCATTTGAGTACCACACAGGAGGATCCATCATGTGCAACGGCCTCCAGCAGCAGTGGTGAGGACCACAAAGAAAAGTTTACTTTCACATAAGTCGCAGAGCTGGACAATAAAATAGCTTTAAAGGGCACGGCTATTGGAATAAAATACAAACATTGAAACTTAAGATGCCACATGTTCCATATCTGAGAAATGAGTCATTTGTCAACTATTTCAGTTCCATTAATGCATGCTAGCACGCTTAACATTCGCATCTTAATTCTTTGTGCCTTTACATATAACAGTAGTCATCCATCATGAGTCCTGACTGCTATTGATTACACAATCAACTTGGTGAAGCAGTTTATTGACTTTGCATTCTTCCTTGAGGAAAAGACAACAGATGAACTGGAAAAGATATCCCAAGATGGGTGGCATAGTGGCTCAGCTGGTAGAGCCGCTACCTCACAGCGCCAGAGACCTGAGGTTGATCCTGACCTTGGGTGCCGTCTGTGTAGGAATTCGCACATTCTCCCTGTAATCGGGTGGTTTTCCTCCGGGTGCTCCGGTTATGTGTCACATCTCGAAGATGTGCATGTTTGAAGGTCAATTAGCCTTTGTGAATTGCCTCCAGTGTGTAAGAGACCAGCAGGGTGGATTTGTTGGCTGCTGCAGAGCTGCAGAGCTGCAGATGACCGTTCTTGACACCAGCTGGAATTTTGCCACATTGCAATCAAGAACAATACCTTTTAGTTAACGCATTGATGTCCATTTTGTGAATCCAATGTTGAGACACCATCTGGACAAGCAGCAGTGTCTTTTTTTAAACCGTCAATATTAGACAGGATAGGTAGGAGCATGGCAGGGAGCATTCCTTCTCTCCAGAAGCGCTGCCTGTCCCGCTGAGTTACTCCAGCATTTAGTGTCTTTCTTCGATTTCCTTCCTACACAGCAAGGAAAGAGTGTTGGATTAAATTGCATTGCAGGTAATGCAGATGATCACATTGTAGAATCAAAAAACTGCAGATGCTGGTTTATACCATTATGACCACATTGTTGGGATTGTACTATAGTCCCCCACATAGGCAACAGGAATTAAAGGAGCAAAGTACTATATGCTTCTAGATGGCAGTGGATGAAGGAAGAGAATGATGCCGGTGAGCTGGCTACGGAGTTACTTCCCACGCCCTCAGAGATGCTCTGGGTCGGCTGCGAGAGGCATCCTGGAACACGGAGGCTGATTGATGTCTGTTGGAGGCAAGAGATGGCGCATTCACAGGCCGATGTCGAGGCATTGGAGTAGTCAAATCAATGGAGTGGGTCAGTGGAGGCCCTGCAGCAGCATGGGGCTCCATTACATCGGGCACCGCTCAAAGTGGCCAAGCACACGGAGCGGATGGGCCTACTGCGACACATTGCCTGGCCAGGACAACCTTTGCAACACTGACACAGTGCCGCCACCAAGACAACCGGCATTTATTGCCAAGTTAAGACTCTAATATGGTTTTTTTTTTTAACTTTGGACTTGAAGATTACCCCTGAAATGTGATGACTATTGTGTATTTAGGTGTGGTCTACTATCTCACACTCTAGTATTTGGTATGATTGTGCCTAGTGCATAATAGGATTGTCACAGAACTGTATGCAAAAAAAAATCACTGTGCTGAGGTACACATGACAATAAAGTGCCATTGAATCAATGAAATACGCTGGGAAAAAGCAGACAGCTGCAAGACTATTAGGGAATTATTAGTGGGAGATTTTAACTTTCCCAATATAGGATGAGACTGCCATAGTGCCAAGGGCTTAGATTGAGTGGAATATGTCAACTCTATTCAGGTGAATTTCCTCAACCAATAAATAGAGGACCCAACAAGTTTGACCTACCCTGAGGGAACTGGGTAGAGCAAGTGAATGAAGTATCAGCGTGTGAGCCTTGTGAGAGTAGTGACCGCAGTTCTATTAGTTTTTAAATGGTCATGGATAAGGACAGGGCTGGTCAACAATTTAAAGCTCGAGATTGGGGCAAAGTCAACTTTGAAGGTATTAAGCAAGAATTTACAAAAGGTAAACTGAAATAGGTTGTTTTGTGGGCAAAAGGATGTATGGAATCCGAGATGTTTTTAAATGTGCGATTATGAGAGCTCAAGGTATACATGTTCCAGTTAGAGTGAAGGGCAAGGCCGGTAGGAGTAAGGAACCCTGGATGATGTGAGAAATCGAGGCTCTGGTCGATAAAGAAGGAATGGGTCAAGTATAGACATCTTGGATCAAGTGTATCCATGGAGGAGTATAGGGGATTGAGGAGCAAACCTAAGAAGAAATTCAGGAAGACAAAAAACAGGGCATGTGATAGCTCTGGCAGAAAAGATTAAGGAAAATCCAAAGAGATTTTATGGATATTAAGAGGAAAGGGATTACTAGAGAGTCCTCTGGTGAACTCAAGCATGTTTCCACACTCCAGCTATGCAAAGATGCAGAGCAGGAATTGCTGGACACCAGATGGAAGTGCACACATTTTCTTTGTAACTTCAGATCATTACTCAAAAGCCCTCCAGTTTTACCAAGCTGACATCAACTAAGTTAACACAGATCAAGCACCAGACCTGGAATTTAAAGATGTTAATGGCTTATCAACATATTATGCAGTAAATCTGCATACAGTATTATGTTTAACTTTCTTGAAGCATCAGTATTACGTATGTCTATATTTGAACATAAAGCATTGTATTTTGACTCAAAAACATCCCTTTGCCTATTATTTTACTCATGCTTGTTTTCCTTGGAAAGGAATGATGAAACTTAACCAACAATTCACTGCAGAGCACATAAATCTGTATTTCCTTCCAAGATTACACAACAGTTTGAACATCATTAGTGACCATTTTCTTTTCCACAGAAAACAAAACAAGTAAAACATCTTTGACATTAGTTCATTTACAAAATTCCTTACTTGCAATCCCTGGTATTTTTTGGTGCAATGATTACGTTAGATGGAACTTGAAAAAAACTGCTATTGCATGCTAAGCAGATGACTGAAACATGAACCATTCAATACATTTCTTCGTCTTCAAATACCCCTTGCACTTATTCATCAGAACTTAATTATATAATTGTGGGTAAGGTATCATTAAGCATTAAAGACAATGTTTTTCTTATTTAGGTAACATTTATGGAAACCTTATAGTATTTATTCTTTGACTGTTTAATACCCTTTTCTTATACCATTTTCTGAGGAATGCAATTGGCTCAGAATTCAGTCATAGCACAAACTGAAAATAAGCAGATGTACGGAGTGCACTGTGGCAGAAATGTTAAACAATTATTTGTATTGAATTTAAAAAAAGGTAATGAACAGCTCTTAAACTTCAAATATATTATTTTGCTCTCCTTCCACCACCCTCACTTTTTTTTCTCTCAGGTCATCTCCTTGCACAATCGCCTGAGATGTGGTAAGCAGTAGTGTATAGAAAGGATTTTTAGTCCTTCCGGTTAGAATTAGATTATCAACTCAATTTACCTATCTTTGATCTGTAATATTGCCATTCAGCATGGAAAAGCCTTTAGCCCCACCATCTCCCTTTTAACCAGTGGACAAATATTTTTATGAATCCCACCTTCCAGCACTTGCCCGATAACCTTCTATGCTTAGGTGATTGTCTAGAGATTTCTTAAAGCCTGTCAGCAATTATGCTACCACCACATACGCCAGCAGTACATTCCAGGCACTCACCACTCTCTGGGTGAAGAAGGTTTCCCTCAGATCCCCTCTTAATCTCTGCTCTTTCACCTCAAATCTACTTTTATTTACCTCTGTTAGGAGAAAGGTTTCCTGCAAGCTGCCCCATCTATGCCCCTTATAATTTTATATACGCCAATCATATCCCTTTTAACCTCCTCTGCTCTAGAGAAAACAGACCTATCTTTTCCAGTTTCTTCTCAGAGCAGATACTCTCTTTCCATTGCAACATCTTGATGAACCGCATATCTCACTGCAGTCTACATTCTGCAGTTTATTATGCTAAGTCAGCATAGTGGGATGTCACAATGGCGGAGCAGGAGAGTTGCTGCCTGACAGTACCAGAGACCTGGGTTTGATCCTGACCACGTAGTTTGTACATCCCCCCCTGTGACCGCATTGGTTTTCTCTGGGTGCTCCTGTTTCCTCCCACATCCTCCCACACGCCAAAGACTGCAGGTTTGTACGTTAATTGGCTTTGGTAAGAAATAGGAAATGGTGCTTAATGTGTAGGATAGTGCCAGTATACGGGGTGATCACTGGCCGGTGCGGACTCGATGGGCCGAAGATCCTGTTTCCACACTGTATCGCTAAATTCTAAAGTAAAGAAAAGTCAGTCAATGCCAGTTTGCAACTTCAATGTTTGCATTAAATCGTATCACTGTACCTTAATTAGTACACGTGGCAATAAATGACCCTTTGAACCCCTTACATTACTGTTTATTGTAATTTGATCAATAATTATTTTCAACTTCTAAATTCTAAATTTATGAGATGTAAGTGATTGTTCTTGACATCAAGGTATCATTGACCAACTGAACTCTAATGAAACTAAATCAGTAATGATCAGGAGCAACCCTAAAGGTGGTTGGAGACATACCTACTTTATAGATTTAATGAAAACCATTCATTATCAGCTTCAGAACATTTCAGCAAAAATTCTTCAGAGCAGTAGATTGGGTCCCATTGTCCGAAGATATTACATCAATGACCTTATTGCCATCATAAGGGTGGACGTAAGGCAGTTTGCTGTTGCATGGATAGTTTGAAACACCACATAATACTTCCTTTGGACTCATAAAAACATAGAAACATAGAAAATAGGTGCAGGAGTAGGCCATTTGGCCCTTCGAGCCTGCACCGCCATTCATGGCTGATCATCCAACTCAGTATCCTGTACCTGCCTTCTCTCCATACCCCCTGATCCCTTTAGCCACAAGGGCCACATCTAACTCCCTCTTAAATATAGCCAATGAACTGGCCTCAACTACCTTCTGTGGCAGAGAATTCCAGAGATTCACCACTCTCTGTGTGAAAAATGTTCCATGGCTTGGAAAATTTCTGTGGCTTTGAAAATGTGGAAAATTACATTGTGCCACAAAAGCATCAATATGCTAGGGTCTGACCAGTTTTTATTGACATTTAAAGCTTTGTAATCTCCAGGTCCTTGACTGTTACTATTTTTGAGTCATCCACGGACTGTTACTGTAATCTCTTAACCAAGCCAGTGCTATGGCAACTACAGCAAGCTTCCTACGACAGACAACTCATCTCATATCAGCATTGCCTACAAGTAATTGCTACATTGCAGAAACAAGTAAGGAATGTAATGGGCAACTTGCCTGGATGGGTGAAACTACAAGAAACCTGGCATGATCAGGAGTAATTCAATCATTGGGATCAGAACTCCATGAACAACCATAAACATTCATTCCCATAGCCATGGGCATGGAATGTCTGCATGATGGACCACATGCAGAATGCATCGCAGCAAGTCAGTAACACTATGTCAGTTCATTCTCAAGCTAACATTCTCCAGCAAGCGTTCAGGAAAAATATCAACACCAAGCTCCTTTCCATCATCTCACATTATACTAACTTTTAAATATCCCACTGTTCCTGCATAAAAATTGTGGAATCGTGTGGGAGCGTCTTCAGTATACAAGGTGCAGCAGTTCATGGTGAACTGCTATTTGCTACCACCCAATCATGCGATGTCAATAGAACCACTAAATTAATTTTATAAATCCCTTACCTTATTGCTATGCATTTATCATTTTGGGTGGATTAATAGTAATCATAAAAATATAACAGATAAATGAATCATTCTTCAGAAACCCCAGTCAATCTTCTGTATATTAATCAACATGTTCAGTCCCAGTTGGGAAGAAACATTTGAGGCTTTCCTGCAGCTATCTATAAAACATGTTCACTTTACTGGGGAACCTGGGATAAACTGTCATGAACACAGTCAGTCCAGTATTCAGCATTGCTGGGTGTGAGTTGATCATTGCAGAATAAAGTTAGTGGTTAATCAACTGGCTCAGTAGCTATTCCATTTACTTTTAACGACTATGTTTTTGGTTGCCACAGGTTGAAGGACATCTTTGGAAGAATTAAACTTTACAGGATCTTTATAGAATGAGTTATAACACATTTACTTTAAATTTCAATTCTCCTGAAGTCAGGGAGAATATTAATTTGAATTAGGATTATTATTAAAACAGATTTTCCGCTAAATGCTGCAATCCATCACTGGGTGGATTATGCAAAACAGAGAGTTTTAATATAGGTGGAAATTATCAGAAAAACATTACAAAATAAGAATAAAATACCTGTAAATCTAAACTAAATCCATCTGTGGAGTTATGCCTGTTATTACATAAACAATTGCCTGACTATAGTTATCTGTGGCTGTCATCAACTAAATCAGACCCCATTGCAGGGATCTCCCCACACGGTAATAGACATGTCCACCTATTTACATTGCAGATGTTATAGAAATGCATCGAAATAATTGAGACTGGCTTTAAAAAATATATTTGCATTGTTATAGCCCCTTTCGAATCAGTCAAGCTCTGACAAGGAGTCTGCACCATGCCAACAGATCACCAGCAAGTGACCTATTCATTTGATTCCTTTTTTTTCCCTTGCAATCTTTAAAAAAAAAATTATTGCCATATTAAACTTGTTGCCGTGTAAGAAGAGTTCACAGTTTTGGACTTTCTCCTGGAAACCTGTTCCGATCAAGCAAAAGTACAACACGCAGAAAAAAAAACTTGGCATGCTTTAACAAGGCGGTTGCAGGCTTTTTACAAACCTTCATGCTTATCATGTACGAGAGGAAGTAGTTGAGCAACAAATAAAACAAACGCTCATGAAAAATTCTTAATTGCCATAAATTAGAGACAGCTGAAACCCCAGTTACAAGTTGTACTGCTGCACTGTGTACAATTCACAAACAATTCTTGATTAATGGATAGCCAGGGGGAGGCGGTGTCTCATATCTGCTGTGAAACACACTCGTCTCACATTGGTGGAATAGCAATAAATAGCATCTCTGGATTATTGCTAGGAAGTGACTCACCCTTTAGGAACATAACAGGATTTGTACTTTCTGTATGCAGAAGAGATCATGCTGTACTGGTGACTGCAGAGGATGTCACTGCTTGGCACTCAGAGAGTAAAAAAAATGTACAAGTGTGTGGGTGTGTGCAGTAAGAGCATTGTGATGTGGAAGCAGAATGCTGCTTTTAATTTAGTGCTCTTTCATTCACTAACAAAGCACCAAGGCTCCTGTAAAAGGAAGATACCATCAACGCAAAAATCATTCTATTTACAGCTTCTTTCAAACAAATTGACCAATGACTTTATAATAAGAGTTAGTGCAAGATTTCAACACCACATAGCACTAATTAGTGTGCCAGAAATGAAAGCTGAAAAGGCTACTTTTTAAACATCTTCCCCTAGAAACAGTGCTAAACCAGTTGCTGGAGACTGTGGTCCAAATTTCAGCTCTATGTACTTCAATAAACACTGAATTTATGAAGTGGGGATACATACGCAGCCGCACTATGTTGTTCTGCTACTAACAGAGCACAAATTTCTACCCTGTCCGTTGCCTGCATTTTTCATTTTATTTTCAATCAGTAATCTGAGCCCAAACTGGACATGAAGTTGGATGAATGTTTTGTCTTCATTTTTTCACTCAGACTAACTTCCATATTGCCATATGGAAAATCTGCCAAGATTCAACACAATTAGCCACTATTGAAGGAAATAATTTTTGAAACAATGCTGTGCAATTCTTACTTAAAAAAATATTCCTTAAATTGTATTCCCATCACGGTTGAAAATCTGATTATCAATTTTAAAAAAATATAATCAGACAGTATGGTCCACTATTTGTGAATAAACAGATTTGATTTAAAATTTAGGAATAGAAGCAGGAATAGGCCATTCACCCTCTTGTTTGCACCAAGCTCATATCCCTCAATTACCATATCGCTCGATTTGATCTCATAGAGGAGTATAAAATCATGAGAGGAATAGATCGGGTAGATGCACAGTCTCTTGCTCTAGTAGGTAAATCAAGGACAAGAGGACAGGTGAAGGGAAACAGATTTAATAGGAATCTGAGAGGTACATTTTACACACAAAGGGTAGTGCGGGTATGAAACAAGCTGCCAGAGGAGGTAGTTGAGGCAGGGACTATCCCAATATTCAACAAACAGTTAGACAGGTACATGGATAGGACAGGTTTTGAGGGATAAGGGCCAAACGAGGGCAGGTGGGCCTAGTGTAGCTGCCACATATTGGCCGGTGTGGGCGTTGGACCAAAGGGCCTATTTCAACACTGTATCACTCTATGACTCTCTATGACCTTAATATCTGAAAATCTATATAACTAAATACAACATGAAAAAAGCTATGTAAAACAATTTGTTAGTATCGCTGATTTTCATTCAATTATTTAAGAATTTCATTGCTCTATCTGGGACATATGACAATAAAACACTCTTGATATATTAGTCTGCTCCTGAGAACTAAGAATGGGTGACATTTTGGGTCGAGACCCTTCTTCTCAACCCAAAACTTCACCCATTCCTTCTCTGCTGCTGCCTGTCCCACTGAGTTACTCCAGCTTTTTGTGTCTATCTTCAGTTTAAACCAGCATCTGTAGTTCCTTCCTACACACATTATATTTTATATATATATATATATATATATCTATAATATATATATATATAAATACACTTTTAAAAGTTTTTAAGAGACAATTTTTTATTTTTTTTAAGTGTAATTACAATTGTAATGTTGGAAGTATAACAGCCAATCTGCATGCAGTAAGCTCACAATAACAGCATTCAATTACCAGTGATATTGATTAAGGAGCAAATATTGGGCAGGGCACTGACAATAAACTCCCTTCCAGTCTACAAAAGTATAGCATGGCACATTTTACATGCATCTGGGAGAGAAGTCAGAGCTTTGAGTGAACATCATATCTAAGCAACAGCACCTCTGATGGTGCATTACTTCCCTTATTACTTACTGCACAATGACAGCCTGAATTTTTGTGTCAAGTTTCCCATGTTGGACAGAATCCAAAACCTTCCAATTCAGAAGTACAGGTTATCTGGAACTCACCATGGTGATTAATTCAATTAAGGGTGTGGCCAGTATTGTAGGAATTGTTAACTTCTGTTTTATCTTTGCACAAAATTGCAGCATTTTGATACGGACAGAATTTCTACTTAAAATTATGCCTTTTTGTTTTTGAGATTTTGGACAAAAATAAACAACACCCTAAATAAATATATTTTGATTTAGCTGAGCTCATTTTAAAATTAAAACAAAAGCTGATAAATATTATACTTACCTTATTACTTGTGAGACTTAACTACAATAACTATTTTATCTTAAAGAAAGAGTTTTGCCTATTTTTAAAGCTACTAACCTGAATGTTATGTTTCATAATTTATCACATATCATTCAAAGTGGTACAGATGTAAGCCACAGAACCGTTAGCTGAATTTATTGTCCAACAAATTGTAGAAAGATCTAAGGGTTTGTGAACAGCCACGAGTCATATCACAGCTGTGTGGCTTGAGCTTTTATTTGAAGAGCTATGGTACCCCTCAGCAAAACACATTTTAAAGCAGTGTAAGATGAAATTATTGACTGCGTTTTGGCAAGGGGCCCAAAATGACAGGATTTTCCTGTGCGGTTTTGTCCAATTCAAAAAAAAAAGGATTTTATTAATAGCAGGAACATTATGTACATTCTGTGGTCTTCTGGGTTACTTGTGCTAAATAATGCATTACGTTCGTGCCCTTAACAAAATGCTGTTGAGGTCACAAAGGCACAATGTGCTCACTTGGATATGTTAGCTGTGATGTGTCACATGTGGAGAAATGTAGCAGAATGCAGCTGGCCCGGAATCAGGCATTTTGAAATGAAATTCCATGCACACCCTATCATAGACCTTAGGAAGTAATCTAGCCACAATAATAATGGAGCAGAAACTTGTTATTATCAGCATGTGCTTTATGATGACTGCAGTAAATGTCATTTGAAAATAAATAAAAAAAGGACAAGTGTGTGTGTGGGTTGTGAAATGTGTTCTACTTCGGGCTTCATTTCACTGAAGCATTGTGGACTTCCTCTGGGAGTGGGAAGTAAAGTTCATCATTACCAAGAGTTTATTTCTAAATAACAGAGTGTGTAATAACAGTGCTCTACTGATTATAAGTCTGACCCAAAGTTATTCAGAGCAGGGTGTGGCAAAGTGAACCTGGTTCTATCTGCAGCACGTTTGGTGGGCGTGTTGACCAGACACACCTCAAAACTCTAATGCCCTGTAGCACACACTTTGAAAAAAAGCTTTCAAACTGACAGCAGCCAGACTCAAACACGTTTTCTGTACTGGTGCCAATATATTTGGAGACATCTAGCATTTGTACTTAAGGAACATACTGAGATTTAATAACAAAACCCACAATAGTGTGCTCAGTGAATTGTGGCAAGGTAACTCGGTTAATTATTTTCCATCCTATCCATAAGGAAAGGAGAGGACAGGACAAAACATGTTTAGAAAACGTATGTTAAAGTAATATTATTTCATAAAGGATAGAAATCTGACCCAAATAACAGACCAATTAGCCTAACATCAATTCTGACTTTGCAAATGCAAGTAGTTCTAAGGAGAGGTTTAAAGAAGTGAGTGTTTAATAAAATGGTTTAATAAAAAGTACTTACTTGAGATAATTGACCCAGTTAATGGATATTTCCATTGTTTTGTGTTATTCGTGACTTTCAGTCAGAAAATTTGCAGGTTCATATGCCACTCAAGAATTAAACATATTGTTTTGGGTGAAACTTCAATTAAGTACCAAGAATGCACCTCCCTGTCGAAAATGACGACTTTCAGATGGGTAGTAAAGGTATTATACTCTCTTCTGGGTGGTATTCATTGCTTTTTCAAAGTCACTAACAAATTGATCATCAGTGCATTGGTCTTTATAGGAGATAAGTGTCAGTTCATTGGCTGTTTTAATTTTCCTGTCTTACAACAGGGATTAAGTCTGAATTTGTGAAAGAGGTGGCATAAATACAACTAAAAAGCAAAAATTGCAAAAAATGATCAAAATACGTAGCAGGTTAGGTAGCATCAATGGACATATAAAGGGTAGCTAAGCGTAGATTCAGAGCTGAACCATGTAGATGTGAGAGCAGGATGGAAATTGGCAGCACACTTGCAAGCTCTGTGTTTGGCGGAAGCAGCATTGTGTGGCTGACTGCATCGTAGGATACATCCATTCAATCCATGGGGGAAGCACTGAGCTTCCAAATACCTATCACTTTAATTCTGCAACCTGCTCTTTTCCTGCATTTGACCACTTACAATGTTATAATGAAGTTCAACATGACCTTGAGGAATAGCATCACTCATCTCACTCCAGAGAGATCATCTGCAAGCTTCTGCAGTCCACTCTCACGTGGTAGTACCATCATTTACATCACTGTCTTTGTTTGTCATGATCTGATCATTTGGTTCTTTCCACCACCTCCCCTTTAACTTCAAACATTTTAAAGTTATGTTTTAAATTCATCGATCTGAAATATTGACGCTGGTTTTCTCTTTGTAAATGCTGCCTGACCTACTGAGTATTTCCTAGAACATAACAAAATAGGAACAGGGAAAGGTTACATAGAAACATAGAAACATAGAAAATAGGTGCAGGAGTAGGCCATTCGGTTCTTCAAGCCTGCACCGCCATTCAATATGATCATGGCTGATCATCCAACTCAGTATCGTGTACCTGCCTTCTCTCCAAACCCCCTGATCCCTTTAGCCACAAGGGCCACATCTAACTCCCTCTTAAATATAGCCAATGAACTGGCCTCAACTACCTTCTGTGGCAGAGAGTTCCAGAGATTCACCACGCTCTGTGTGAAAAATGTTTTCCTCATCTCTGTCCTAAAAGATTTCCCCTTTATCCATAAACTGTGACCCCTTGTCCTGGACTTCCCCAACATCGGGAACAATCTTCCTGCACCTAGCCTGTCCAACCCCTTAAGAATTTTGTAATTTACCTGACCACTCAAGCCTTCCCCCTTCCTTCAATATGATCATGGCTGATGTGCCTGAGGCCTCATCTTCTCTGTGGCAGTTCCTCATAACCCTCAAATTCATGATCTTTTAACAGTTTTTCTATCCCTTTTAAAATACCACCAATGACCCAGACTCCACAATCCCTGAGGTAAAGAATTATAGATATTTACAACTCTTTGCAAGAAGAAACTCATATTCCCCTCAGATTAAAATGATTACCACCTTATCTTGTCATTGTGTTCCCTAATTTGACACCCTCCCACTAGTGGCAGCAGCTCATGATCTACTATGTCATGCCTTGTAGATATCTTTTACATTTCTATAAACTCCTTCAATGAGATATTAGCCCAGCAAATCTTCAAAAATTGAACTACGTCCAATGCTGGTGTACCCTTTTTTTTTCTCAAATAGGGCGATTAAAACTTCCAGCAATTTGTTATAAATAAATTAAATTTCTTTCTCTTTTGTCCATTGATTTATCGGGGTGACTAATACTGTTCCAACACTTTAAAAAACAAAAATCCAAGTTCTTTCTCTTTTTGTCTATTGTATATTATTAGTATTGATTGTATTTAGTTTTCATAGAACAATGTAGCGAAGTAATTTTATGAGCTGATCAAAAATATTTGGATTGGATTTAAATGGCATATACATTACCTTTTGAAGGCACTACAAATAAGGTAGAGAAATATTCTACAATACTGTTCAATTATGACTTTCCATATGAAAAATGAGAAATAAATATTGGCAGTTATAAAACTCCTTTCATGACCTTAGGTTGCCCCTATTTACTTTATTGCCACTTAAGTATCCTTTGAAGGGTGGTCACTATTGTAGACAGTGCGACAGGCAAATTATTCGTGGCGATTTCCCACAAAGTGCATTGTGATAATGGCCATGCAATCTATCTTCTAATGATGCTGATTAAGGGATAATTGTTACCAGGACACCAACGATAACTTATTCATATTTATGCGAAATTAAGCAAATCTATTACATTCACCTGAGCGAGCAAATAATTCTTCTGTTTAACATCTTATTCAAAAGATGGCATCTCTCCACAGTGCAACTTTTTCAGTATGACAATGGTACATCTGTCTTTGAATTTTTTGTTGTGCTCATTGAGTCTGGATAGAGACTTAAACTACAATATTTCTGACTGATAGATCAAAATATTTTTATTTAGGCCTGAGTATAAAATCAAAATGAAATAATGGATTGTATTGGCAAGAACTATAGGTACCATTTTAATAAATGTATGTTCCCCAGAGTTAGGTTTGCTTGCTGTGAGAATGGGTATCAGGGTACCAGACTGCAGGAAAAGTTTCCATTCAAATGCCAAATCATGGAATGCTCACTTCCAATTCTCCAACCTAAATTCTAGCGAGCTAAGTATGTCTCTCTACATGTCCGTCCAATCCAACTGATATTTTACAGATGCGAATTAAAAAAAGTGAGAATCTAGATAACTAAAAGTCTGATCTTGAGCACTTCCTGTTGGTCTGTATATTGATTTTAGAAAAAACACTGCCACTTACGGCTGTGAATTTTGGCCATCCTACTCAGAGTCCTCGTCCGCTGCACTGAACAAGAGGATATTGCCCATCGATGAAAAATAAAATAGTTATTAGTGTTTAAAAATGTTGAGATTCACTATCCTGAAGGCCACATCGCTTCCAGAGGGACTATAAAACCCGGAAGTGTTGAGTGCCTCAGTCAGCCTCTGCAAGATGGGGGAGCGAGAGGGTCACATCTCTCGGTCTGAGCTGTGAATAACACGGAACACATGTCTACTAAACTGTGAGTGGTTTTACTGACCTATCAGTGCCCTTAATATGGTTTGAAAATATTGTTTGGAAATGCTAAAGCTGAATTGCCTTTGGTTTGGAAATGCTAAAGGTTTGTTGCCTTTGGTTTGGAAATGCTAAAGCTGTGTTGCATTTGGTTTGGGAATGCTAAAACTGTGTTGCCTTTGGTTTGGAAATGCTAAAGCTGTGTTGCCTTTGGTTTGGAAATGCTAAAGCTGTGTTGCCTAATTAACGTTGCCTTGACTAATTAAAGTTGCCTTGCCTAATTAAAGTTGCCTTGCATAATTAAAGTTGCCTTGCCAAATCAAAGTAGCCCTGCCTTTTATATAATTAAAAGTCTAATCTTGACCACTTCCCGTTTGCACTTTATATTGATGTTAGAAAAAACACTACCACGTACGGCTGTGATTTGTGGCTCTTACTTAGAGTCCCCCTAAGCTCATCAGGTGCCGAGGATTTCCCATTGATGAAAAATAAGAGATTTATTAGTGTTTAAAAAATGTTGAGATTCTCTCTCCTGTCAATCACGCCACGAAGGCCACGCCCCTTCTGGTGGGAGGGGGGGGGGGGAGAGGGACTATAAAACCCAGAAGTGTGGGCATGGCTCAGTCTCTGCAAGATGGAGGAGGGAGAGGTCACGACTCGCTGTCTTTAGTGGCCTGCTTGAAATGGAATTTCAAGGAATAGCCGTGAGTCAACTGCCAGCCCACCAGCCGTGAGTGAGTGAGCTGCCAGCACAACAGGCTTGAGTGACTGAGCCACCTTCCCACGAATCCATTTGGCCCACAATGTCCATACTAGCCCTCTGAAAACCAGTCCCTTCAGCCCACAACACCCATACTAGCACTCCTGAAAGCCTCCCCCCCACTGGCCACCAATATTGGTAGGTTTTGATTTGCCATTATAAATTACCCCAAAATATTGGTGAGTATTAGGATCTGGAGGAGGGGGAGGTGGGGGTGAGGGAAATGCGGAGAGAGTAAAATAATTAACTTAGCGTAAGATTAGCGTTGATAGGTTCTTGACAGTGTGCACAGACTCAGACTCAAAGGATTTGTTTACATGTTAAATGATTCTATGTGTCTAGCACCAGAATTAGGTTGGTACAGTGGAGCAATGGTAGAGTTGCTGCCTTACAGCGCCAGAGATCCGGGTTTGATCCTGACTTACTGTTCTTGTCTATACGTAGTTTGTACCTTCTCCCTGTGACCACGTGGGTTTTCTCTGGGTGCTCCTGTTTCCTCCCACATTCCAAAGACGTGCAGGTTTGTAGGTTAACTGACCTGTAAATTGTCCCTGTGGTCTAGGATAGAACTAGTGTAAGGGTGATTGTGGTTGGTGTAGACTTGGTGAGCTGAAGGGCCTGTTTCCACGCTGTATCTCTAAAACTAAGACTAAGGTCAGGGTTATGTGCTCAGTGACATCATGTCTTTTTGAGGCAACGACTCCTATAAATCTGTTTGATGATGGGGACATCAATATCCGTGATGGACTGGGTAGTGTTCACCACTTTTTGTAATCTTCTTCATTCCTGAATGTTCGAGTTGACAAACCAGATGAGATGAATATTTGATGTATAATCTTGAATTTACGAATCATAACACAGATCATTTCTTATCAGCAGTGCTTTCACAAAAATGCCATTTCAGAAGAAATTGCCCAACAAGGCTATAGTGTGCACATCGTTGAGGGGGTTTGATGTACAGCTGGATATGAGTCTAACTGATTTGCTGAATCATAGGGGCAATCCTCAAAGGGCCTTTATCTTAACCGTGCTTATTTCTCGTCTCCTTGTAATCACATCTCAAGTTGCTGTTGAATTCAAAAGGAATATCCATCAATCCTGGAAATAGCTGAATTGGAGTAATCTGCACCTAACATTTGCAAGACATCTTTTCAAGTTAGCATGGGGTAGAGTATGCGTGAAGTGTATTATTAGGCGGGCAGAATTCTACAGTGTCAGGACTGTCTGCAGGGCATGCTATATACAATAATCTAAAATATATTCCATTAATTGTGATCGCTGGCAGAGTTCCATATTGCTTTTGTATTCCATGTCCAATAGCAAAACAAGTACAGAATATGTGACAAACATCTGTGGATAACATAGTGCTTTATTCATTTTGGGCCCATTTTCCTAATTGATATTAAAAAGACACAGGTGCCAAAGCTCATCTTTAAAGATGATTCAGGTCTTCATCATTTGGTTTATCACAATATAGCACAGGAGCAGGCTCTTCGGCCCATAATTCTGTACCGAATATGATGCTAAGATACTGTAAATAAATCTCAGCTACCTGCACTTAATCTATATCCCTCTATTCTCTGCATATCCATACGCTTAACCTCTTAAAACCTACTATCGTATTTACCACAACTCTGGCAGTGTGTTCCAGGGTTTCATGCAACCACCCCCCCCCACCATCAACCTGCACTCATCTCCCCAACCCCCCTCCCCCCCATCCCTATGTAAAAAATGGGGAGAGAGGGGGGGGAGAGAGGGGGGGGAGAGAGGGGGGGGGAGAGAGGGGGGGGGAGAGAGGGGGGGGGGGAGAGAGGGGGGGAGAGGGGGGGGGGGAGTGAGAGGGGGGGAGAGAGAGGGAGGGGGGAGAGAGGGGGGGGGAGAGAGAGGGGGAGGGGGGGGAGAGAGAGAGGGGGAGGCAGAGGGGGGAGGGGGGGGGGGAGGGGGGGGAGGGGAGGGAATGTGGGTGGGGGGGGGGCGAGAGGGGGGGGGGGGGAGAGAGGGAGGGGGGGAGAGAGAGGGGCGGGGAGGAGAGGGGGGCGGAGAGAGGGGGGGAGGGGAGAGGAGAGGGGGGGGAGAAAGGGAGAAAGGGGAAGAGAGAGGGGGGGGGGGGGGGAGGGGGAGAAAGAGGGGGGGAGAGAGGGGGGGGGAGGAGAGAGAGGGGGGGGGAGAGAGGGGGGGGGAGCAGAGGAGGGGGGGGAGAGAGGCGGGGGGGAGAGAGAGGGGGGGGGAGAGAGGGGGGGGAGAGGGGAGCAGGGGAGAGAGGGGGGGGAGAGAGGGGGGGGAGAGAGGGGGGGAGGGAGAGGAGCGAGGGGGGGCGGAGAGAGGGGGGGGGAGAGAGGGGGGGGGGGCGGAGAGGGGGGGGGAGAGAGGGGGGGGGAGGGGAGAGGAGGGGGGGGGGGAGAGAGGGGGGGGGGGAGAGAGGGGGGGGGAGAGGGGGGGGGGGAGGGGGGGGGGGGGAGAGGGGGGGGGGAGAGAGGGGGGGGGGGGAGAGAGAGGGGGGGGAGAGAGAGGGGGGGGGAGAGAGGGGGGGAGAGAGGGGGGGGAGAGAGGGGGGGAGAGAGAGGGGGGGGGAGAGAGAGGGGGGGGAGAGAGGAGGGAGGGGAGAGAGAGGGGGGGGGGGGGGGAGAGGAGGGGGGGGAGAGGGGGAGGGGGGAGAGAGAGGGGGGGGGGGGGAGGGGGGAGAGAGAGGAGGGGGAGAGAGAGAGGGGAGAGAGAGGAGGGGGGAGAAGAGAGGAGGGGGGGGGAGGGAGAGAGAGGAGGGGGGAGAGAGAGGAGGGGGGGAGAGAGAGGAGGGGGGGGGAGAGAGAGGAGGGGGGAGGAGAGAGAGGAGGGGGGGGAGAGAGAGGAGGGGGTGGGAGAGAGAGGAGGGGGGGAGAGAGAGGAGGGGGGGGGAGAGAGAGGAGGGGGGGGAGAGAGAGGAGGGGGGGGGGGAGAGAGAGGAGGGGGGGAGAGAGAGGAGGGGGGGAGAGGGAGGGGGGAAGGGAGGGGGGAGAGGGAGGGGGGAGAGTGGAGGGTTGAGGGGAGAGAGGCGGTGGAGGGGTGAGGGGGGGAGAGGGGTTGGAGAGGTGAGGTGGAAGAGTGGCCGGGGGGAGGAGGTTGGAATAGAGGCCGGAGGGGAGAGAGGCCGAGGGGAAGAGAGGCCGAGGGGAAGAGAGGCCGCGGGGAAGAGAGGCCGCGGGGAAGAGAGGCCGGAGGAAGAGAGGCCGGGGGGAGGGGGGGGGGTGGGGAGAGAGGAGCCGACCGAGGATCTGAGAGAAAGCGATCCCAGAGAGAAAGCGACCCCCGAGCGTCTTTTGAATAATGGGGGGGAGGAGGGAGAGGTGGGGGGGGGGGGGTGGCTGTTGAGAAGGCTGCCTCTTTTGAAAAACGGGGGAGGAGGGAGAGGTGTGGGGGAATGTCACTCGCAGCGCGCAGATCCAAGACGGCAGTACGCAGATCCAAGATGGCAGCACGCAGATCCAAGATGGCAGTACGCAGATCCAAGATGGCAGCGCGCAGATCCAAGATGGCAGTACGCAGATCCAAGATGGCAGCGCGCAGATCCAAGACGGCAGCACGCAGATCCAAGATGGCAGTACGCAGATCCAAGATGGCAGCACGCAGATCCAAGATGGCAGTACGCAGATCCAAGATGGCAGCGCGCAGATCCAAGACGGCAGCACGCAGATCCAAGATGGCAGCACGCAGATCCATTGTAACTTCATCAGACTTTTTTTTTCCTATTCTGAAGTTTTTTAAGATTTTTGAACATTTTGATTAATAACTCGAGAAATAATGCATGACATTTTCAAATGAGGTGATTTCAGAGTCCACGGGATAAATCTCTACCGGAATATGTAAAGATTTTACCATTACCGCGTTGTATTTTCGCGAAGATGTGATTACACACAAACACACAGACACATCCATGATCAGAGTTTTATAGTTATATAAGGATGGATGGATGAATTTCAACAATTTGAACAAAATAATCAACTTGTATTGCAAGGCCCATATTTTCTTCATATGAGAAAATGTGAGACATTTTTCATGTCGCCAGTGGCAACCTAGTAAACAGTGGCAATAATTTAGTAAGTTCATTGACTTTGAATGTGCACATGCTGTTATTATGAAATTCAGTTCAAATGTGCTTCATGAATCAGAATTTTTTTTAATTAAAATTTTTTTTAAAGCATTTTTAAATAACTAAAAATATTCCATTACGTCAAACATTAATTGAAATTGGAAAACACAACCTTGAATTGAACCAAGAATGTAAACCTAAGGATTCAAAGTTTAAAGGATCCACTGATAATAAAGTGGATATTATAAAATAAAAAAGTGATTGCTTTCACAGTTGTGTGTATTAATAATAAAGAAAAGACAACTGTACAATAATGAAATCCCCGGATTTTGTAGTTATTTACCATCCAAATTGCATACCACTATTATGCAAAAGCAACATTAGAACAATGTCCAAATAATCTGTTTAAGTGATAGTAAGTAAGTATGTTTATTGGCCAAGTATTCACATACAAGGAATTTGTCTTGGTGCTCCGCCCACAAGGAACAACATGACATACAGTGACAGTTACGAATGACTCAGAAAACACTAAACATTAAGAATAAGACATTAATGATAAAACACCATTGATCAAGCATGTGAACCACCAAAATACAAGATCAAACGGCGGCTACAGATTTTTGGCTGTTGAGTAGAGCAACTACTCGTGGATAAAAACTGTTTTTATGTCAGACTGTGGCAGCTTTGACAATCCGGAGTCGCCTTCCTGAGAGAAGAGTTTGTGGCCAGCGTGAGAGGGGTCAGAGATGATCTTGCCTGCTCGCTTCCCAGCCCTTGCAGTGTACAGTTCATCGATGGAGGGAAGGTTGCAGCCAATAAACTTCTCTGCTGATCGGACTATTTGCTGCGCCTCCAGGTGTCGTGCTTGGTAGCTGAGCCAAACCAGACCATGATGGAGAAGGTGAGAACAGACTCTACGATGGCCATGTAGAATTGGACCATCATTGCCTGTGGCACATTGCGCTTTCTCAGCTGCCGCAGGAAGTACATCCTCTGTTGTACATTTTTGACTGTGGAGTCGATGGTAGCCCCCCACTTAAGGTCTTGGAGATGATGGTTCCCAGGAACTTAAAAGACTCCACAGATGTGATGGTGGTGTTGTTGATGGTTAGTGGAGTGAGGGGAGGGGGAGCTCTCCTAAAGTCTACAATCAATTCCACTGTCTTAAGAGCATTGAGCTCTAGGTTGTTGCGACGGCACCAGGTCGCCAGCTGTGACACTTCCTGTCTGTAGGCAGATTCCTCCCCATCCTGGATCAGTCCAATCAGGGTTGTGTCATCCGCAAACTTGAGAAGCTTGACAGAGGTTTCTGTGGAGGTGCAGTCGTTGGTGTAGAGAGAGTAGAGGAGAGGAGAGAGTATGCAGCCTAGCGGTGCTCCTATGCTGAGCGTTTGCGGGTCCAAGATGTGCTTTCCCAGCCTCACATGCAGTGTCAGTATACACATCGAGGCTTGTGGTTGCTTCCCTGAACACATTCCAATCCTTGCAGTCAAAGCAGGATTGTAGGTTCTCAATGTCTACATGCCTACAATGCCTACATGCCTCAATAGTGGGTGAGAATTAAATATTGATCAGGCCACCAAAGAGAAGTTCTCAGTTAGGAGAGTACAGTGGGATATTTCATATCAGTTGCACGCAGGACCACCATTAAAATTTGCCTTGATGAAGGACAGCATCATTAGCACAACAGCATGCTATCAGTTCTTTATTGAGTTATGTTCAGTTCAGAGAATGGAAGGGTCTTGAAGCAATTTTCTTTAACTCATAGGGAGTGTGTTACTTCTATACTAAGATAGAAAGCTACACAAACAACCCAAAAAAAAGCTTATGCTTTAAAGTCTGATTGCAGTTGTGACAATTTGTGCTAATTTAATAAATGTATGCTCCCATATGGTGCATAGCATCACAATGGAAGGTCTTGGATAGTAGGAAGCAATAAAAGTTCTGCTGACGTCAAACTTTTTTCCTGGTGCCTTGAGAATGGGATGACATCATGCCCTATGTAGATATTGTGCACCAGATACAACATAATATGTAAAACAAAAAGCCCAAATTTCATGTATAAGGTTTTATGAGGAGTGTCTTCAGTAGGTTGTCTACCCACACAGGGGTCTGTCAATTTTGTCCTTAATCAAAGACCCATACACCCAACAGAAGTACATGATAAAAGTAAAGAGAATAAGCAGGCAACATAATCAAGGACAATTATAATCTAATCAAGGGATATGGAGAAAAAGCGGGAACGGGGTACTGATTTCAGATGATCCGCCATGATCATATTGAATGGTGGTGCTGGCTCGAAGGGCCGAATGGCCTACTCCTGGACCTATTTTTCTATGGTTCTATGTTCTATATTTCTCTCCCAACAGGCGGTAGATCCCAAAGCTTGAAACCACGTACTTGCCCCTGCTCCCCCCCGAAGACCAGGAACCTTGAGAGGATGAGGAGGGTGTCGGCAATGGTGGCAGATGCTGGACTACGGACGGTAGGAAGAACCAGGAGGCCTTACCTTGTGCGTTTTCATTGTCGGCTGTGGGAGGCGTCCCCGGGGAACGAAGGTTGAAGACGGCTGAGCAAGGAGAGGGACGACGGTTCACGGGACAATCAGATGGATGCGGCGGCTGTCACAGGCTGTCACAGCTGGCGACTACTGCATCTAGGCTCTGTGTTGGTTGTTTCTATGCATTGTGTACCTAACCGGGATTGTATTTATGTATGGCAATAATCTTACAGATCTGTATGTAAAAAAGTAATCTCAGTGTACCTTGGCACACGTGATAACAAAGGAATCATTCAACCTATGACTTCAGGAGATGATAGGTGTGCACTTGCTGCTGCCCTCACTATTATGGCAGTTCATATAGCTCATATTCAGCATTTTGGAACCTACTTTGTACCCTTAGCTTCTAAAGAATGAGCATCACAGGGTTGAACTTGTAAGCAAAATGTTGTCGGTGCATGCAGCACTGGCAGGGCTGCACCTGGAGACCCCACTGGCAATAGTTAAACTATTGAGTAGCTTTTGTAAACAACATTTAACATTATCCGCTACCTGTAACCTTGGAAAGGGATGCTTAGCAGATTTAATTCTCTGAAGAAAGGTAGTAAATTTTAAAGCTAGCCATTTTGGATGCTTGTCCCCAAATCCCCTATATAATTGAATTCAAATTTATAACTTCCGATGTTGGCTTTTACAGCTTCTGACCTCCAGGGTGATGAACCAATGTCACAGCTGGCTCTACAGAGACACAACCTACATAAAGAGTACAGCACAGCCAATCATTTACCATTTAGCCGAAATCTTCAGCTAAGTGAGTTAATCTTTTTTCCACTAACAGGCTTAAGCCTCTCCATTCATCTAAACCTCCTCCAACACCAATCCTTTATGGCATTCTAAGAATGTTAATAATAAAAGGATGGAACAGTAGTACTTATCTAAACTCTGACCAGTTTGTTTCATTCTTCCTTGCAAACTCCTTGAAGGAATAACAGTTGTGTAACTTACTATCCTACTGAAAGCAAGATTGCTCACAGTAATTTTTGGCATCAATTATCTATCTATGATTACTGGGTGCCACAAACAATTACAGCAAATATGAGCCACCATTCTGTAGAATGACAGTTTTAACTTTCAGAGCAGTTAACTCGTTGCATTCAGAGCAGAACTCTCCTACTATTTTCAGCTGCTAAGGTCCTAAGCTGTGATACTCACTCCTTTACACTCTTCACTCATTACTTCCCTTATGATGCTCTTTAAGCCTAACTTTTGACCACACGTTTAGTTTCTAAATCTCCTTCTAATTTCTCTACATTTAATTAGTAGCATTTCCTTGAAATGCATTGCTATACTTTATTCCAAAATAGGTGCTGTACATATACAGGTTGTTTTTGTATTTTAATGATACTATTTTGGCGGATGAATTATGACAATCGGTAGGTTTTCGACAATCTTGCCCAACGCAAAATTGAGCGGTTTGTGGTCCGTGAAAGCAGTGAAAGCTCGGCCCTCGAGGAAGTAACGGAAATGCCTGATCGCTAGGTAGAGCGCGAGGAATTCCCTGTCGAATGCGCTGTACTTACTCTCCGGAAGTCGAAGCTTCCGGCTGAAAATCGGCTGTGGCTGCCAGCGGTCACCGACCCACTGCTCCAGGACTGCACCCACAGTGACATCCGAAGCATCGACCGTGAGCGCAATGGGAGCGGGCGCCCTCGGGTGCACCAGCATGGTGCAACTGGAAGGCTCAAATCCTTCAATGTGTGTAATGATATGCTGCACATGTTTTGCAACACGGTGGTTGCAAGTGTTATTTTCTACGCTGTTGTCTGCTGGGGCAACAGCATTAGTGCAAAAAACAACAAGAAGCTGGTCAAACTGGTTAAACGAGCTAGCTCAGTGCTGGAGGGGAGAGTAGACTCTGGGATGGATGTGCTTGAGAGGCGTATGAGGCACAAGGTGCAGGTCATCCTGAAAAACCCCGGGCATCCCCTCCATGTAATTCTGGAGAGTCAAAAGAGCACTCGGAACAACAACCGGCTCCTCTCCCTGCCCTGTAGAATGGAGCGGTTCAGGAGATCCTTCACCCCTGCAGCCATTAGATTTTATAATTCGGACCGCTAGGCTGTAGGGGGATGCATTTTGCAATTTTTAATTTTTAACTGTTAATTATTTGTCTTTTAAAGTATTTATTGCTCTCAGGTAGTGTCCACATTGTATTCTATGTATTTTCTGTCTGCGTTCGTTTTGAATCTGTGGGTTTGTTGGTTGGGGGCTTCTGGACATCTGAATTTCCCTGAAGGGATCAATAAAGTATTTATTATTATTATTATTATTATTATTATTATTATTATTAGCCAGCACAGCTTTAGCACCTTTGAACGCCGCATCGGCCTCGTCCGACCATACCAGGTCCCGCGGCTTACCCGCGAGGCACCGGAATAGTGGGCGCATGACAGCGGCAGCTGACGGCACGAACCGGTGGTAAATATTTACCATCCCGATAAACTCCTGCAGACCCTTGACAGTGAACAGCCTAGAGAACAGACGAATGGCGTCGACCTTCTCAGGCAGTGGCTCGGCGCGATGAGGGGTAACCCGATGCCTTAAGAAGGAGATGGAGCGCAAGCTGAACTGGCACTTCGCAGGGTTAATAACCAAGCCATGCTCGCGTAATCGCTCGAACAAAAGATGAAGGTGACTAACGTGTTCTGCCTGTGAACTGCTGGCCACCAGGATGTTGTCTAATAAATGAAGATGAAAGGCAAACCCCACCCGACCTGATCCATGAGCCGCTTGAATGCCTGAGCAGCGTTCTTAAGGCCGAATGGTATCTGGAGCCATTCGTATAGGCCGAACGGGGTGATGGTGGCTGTCTTGGGGACGTCGACGGGGTGGACAGGGATCTGGTGATAACCCCGAAATAGGTCAACCTTCGAATAGAAGGTAGCGTCCTCGAGGTGCGCCAAAAAATCCTGAATATGTGGCACCGGGTACCAGTCCGCCGTGGTTACCACGTTAAGCCGCCTGTAATCACCGCATGGCCTCGAACCCCCAGATGCTTTGGGAACCATATGGAGTGGAGAAGCCCAAGGACTATCGGACCGCTGCACAATGCCCATGTCTTCCATCAACTGGAATTCATCGCGAGCGTGCACCGGTGGGACTTCGGTAGGTGTGTGGTGCACCACGCCGTGACAAGGCGCGGCCCCATCAAAATGGGGCGTGAGTAGCTCCGGGAACTTGGATAGCAGAACGGCGAAAGGTTCCTCGCCCTCAGCGATGTCATTGGGTTGCTGTTTGGGCGGAGGCGCGCTGCGCAGTTCATTGGGGCGGAGGTCTGACAACGGGACCATACGACTGCCACGCACATCGACGAGGAGGGAGAACGCGCACAAGAAATCAACCCCCAGGATCAGCTGGGCGGCGTTAGCAACCATAAACTTCCACTTCTATGGGTGGGAGTCGAAGGTTAGTTTAAGGGTTCTCGTACCGTATGTTCGAATGTCACTCCCGTTAACAGCCGAGAGAAAGGGTCCTATCTTACCGGTGCGAGTATCGTGGGCGGTCAGGGGAAGGATGCTGAGGATGGGCCCGATATCCACAACGAAACGGCGGCCAGAGTGTAGGTCACGGACGTAGAGGCGTTCGTTCAGGCGATCGGGCGACCCCTTGGGTCCCAGCATCACACGGGAGGGATGGTCCCCCAAAGCAATATTCCACCTCTCCACCACTTATTCCCAATATTGGTGGCCAGTGGGGGGGGGGGGGGGTGTTTCTGGAGTGCAAGTATGGGTTTTGTGCAATGAAGAGACTGGTTTCTAGAGGGCTAGTATGGGTCAAATGGATTCTTGGGCTGGTGGCTCAGTAACTCGAGCCTGGTGTGCTGGCAGCTCACTCACTCACGGCTGGTGGGTTGGCAGTTGACTCACGGCTATTCCTTGAAATTCCATTTCAAGAAGGGTGCAAGGGCATCAAATTCAAGTGCAGTTTCATACCATTTCAAGCAGGGTGCAAGGCCACTAAAGGCAGTGAGTCATGACCTCTCCGTCCCCCATCTTGCAGAGACTGAGCCACGCCCACGCTTCCGGGTTTTTTAGTCCCCCACCCCCCACCCACCAGAAAGGCCATGGCCTTCATGGCATCATTGACAGGAGAGAGAATCTCAACATTATTTAAACACTAATAACTCTTTTATTTTTCATCGATTGGAAAAATCCTCAACACCTGATGAGCGGAGGGGGACTCTGAGTAATATGGCCAAAAATTACAGCCGTACGTGGTAGGGTTTTTTTAAATAATCAATATAAAGCGCAGACAGGAAGTAGTCAAGATTAGACTTTTAATTATATAGAAGGCAAGGCAGCTCTAATTAGGCAAGGCAGCTCTAATTTGGCAAGGCAGCTCTAATTAGGCAAGGCAGCTTGCTTAAGCACTTTCAAAACCAATGGCAAGGCAGCTCGCTTTAGCACTTTCAAAACCAAAGGCAAGGCAGCTAGCTTTAGCACTTTCAAAATCAAAGGCAAGGCAGCTCACTTTAGCACTTTCAAAACCAAAAGCAAGGCAACTCGCTTTAGCACTTTCAAACCCAAAGGCAACACAGCTTGCTTTGGCACGTTCAAAACCAAAGGTTTTAGCTCAGACTGAGAATTGTGATCTCTCGCTCCCTCATCTTGCAGAGAACTGAGGCACCTCCACACTTCCAGGTTTTATAGTCCCTCCGGAAGGGGCGTGGCCTTCAAGAGGGAGAATCTCAACATTTTTTAAACACTAATAATTCTTATTTTTAATTGATGGGAAAAATCCTCGGCACCTGATGAGCGGAGGGGGACTGATTAAGATGGCCAAAAATCACAGCCGTACGTGGTAGCGTTTTTTTTTTTCTAAAATCAATATAAAGCATGAACAGGAAGTGGTCAAGATTAGACTTTAAATTATATAGAAGGCAAGGCAGCTTTAAATAGGCAAGGCAGCTCTAATTTGGCAAGGCAGCTCTAATTTGGCAAGGCAGCTCTAATTGGGCAAGGCAGCTCTAATTAGGCAAGGCAGCTTTGTTTAGCACTTTCAAAACCAGAGGCAACACAGCTTACTTTAGCACTTTCAAACCAAAACACACTTTTGCATTTTCAAACTAAATTTTCAAACCATATTAAGGGCACTGACAGGTCAGTAAAACCACTCACAGTTTAGTAGACATGTTCAGTGTTATTCACAGCTCAGATTGAGAATTGCGACCTCTCACTCCCCCAGCTTGCAGAGAACCGAGGCACCTCCACACTTCTGGGTTTTATAGTCCCTCCGGAAAGGGTGTGGCCTTCAGGAGAGAGAATCTCAACATTTTTTTAACACTAATAACTCTTATTTTTCATAGATGGGAAAAATTATCTTGTCCTGCGCAGCAGAGGGGGACTCTGAGTAAAATGGCCAAAAATCACAACCGTAAGTGGCAGCTTTTTTTTCGAAAATCAATACAGACCAACAGGAAGTGGTCAAGATCAGGCCTTTAGTAATATAGATGACAAAGAAGATTACAGTACAGGTCCAAAGAGAACCTAGTGGAACAGGTAGAGAAAGAAGAGGTAGATTCCGAGGAAATCTAAAAAAAGGATAAACGCATTTTGTGAGATTATTGAATTCTTTAATGGACCTTGTAAAATAGAATACATTGTCCCTCAAATTTAAGTGAAGCTGCTCTGTGACTGATGATGGAAAGGTCAGAATAGGATTGATATTTAATTAAAGTGATAGGGAGCTGGATGACTGGGTTCATATGTATAGATTGATTGGAAATGCACTGTAAAATGAACATTCAATCTCTACTTGCCTAGATGAACAAAGTTCCATCAACACTCAAGAAGATTAACATCTGATCCACCTTCCTCGACCACCTTTAGCCCATGGTGAAGTGTGTACAACAAACAAAATGCTCTGCATCGATCCACCAATGCTCCATTGTCAGAATCCCTCTGATCCTAGCCCACTACCATCTACACAGTTAAGGGCAATAGTTGTGTGGTTAACACCCACATCTGCATATTCATGTCATATGAGTAGAATTAGGCTATTCGGCCCATCGAGTCTACTCTGCCATTCAATCGTGGCTGATCTATCTTTCTCCATCCCCATTCTCCTGCCTTTTCGCATAACCCATGAAACCCTTATTAATGAAGAATCTGTCAATCTCCACCTTAAAAATACCAAATTACTTGGCCTCTATAGTGGGCTATGGCAATGAATTGCATAGATTCACCACTCTTCATATTCATATTGATATTCAAACATGCTTTCCAAATCATAGTTCATGACTTGGAAATAGTTGGTATTTTTCTCTTTTGCACTACTTTTTATACTTGTGTATGGTTTGATTGTCCTCATTTATTATATGGTTTGACTGGATAGCATACAAACAAAACCTTTCACTTTATCTCGGTACACGTGACAACAATAAACCAATACCAAAAACCCCAAGAAATAAAAAAGCTGACCTCTGTGGAAATATTTGCTGATTATATGTATGATACACCAACACTGAAGGCATTCAGTAACTTTGCTGCCCACATTATGTACAATGTAGCTCTGGACAAATTTATAATATATTTGACAATGTGGTAGACTTATAGAAATTTGCTGGGAATACAAAGGAAAACTAAAGTATATTACTTTAAACTTACCTCTGCCAATATAGGATCCCTTTCTTTTTTTGATATCAAAAGCAATTCTAGTCATTACTGAACATATATGAACATAGGCACATATAAAAACATAACTAAAACATGATAATCTTATATCAATGGAAATTTGGAAGAACATGGAACAATGCCAGTGAAGTCATGAGAAGTCATTATATTGCCATTGACGAAGGAGGTGATTGATTTATTCTGTTTTTAATGTAGATGTTCCCCTTTGGTGCTTTAGCACCATTACTTCAGTGTGTGGCATGACCTGCTAAGATGGACCTGTAACAATTATCTTTGACCTCACTGGAATAAATCTGCTGAGCTGTGGTTGGCAATTGAATTCACTAATCAGCTTTCTGGTTTGAGCACTTTATTCGGCTTAGATGCAAGTCCATGGGTGGAGGGCCCACATTGGGGGATGGTGCAAGCACAGGCAGCAGTAGCTGCCACATTAATGTCGAGGTAATAGGAACATTGCTGCATCACCTGGTCCCACATTAAATTTAATAAACTTTCATGCCAATTTCTTCAGCAGCCTCCAGCAGTTCCTTTGAGCAGCACTAATTAAGCCACTGCAGTGAATGAGAAACATGTTGGTTATTACACAGAGGAAGCTCTAACCAGCTTAAATGAATCACATTTTTTAATTCACTTTTTCAGGATCTTACTAAGGTGAGCATTTACTGGCTATTGGTGGTTATTGCCCTTGAGAAGGTGGTGATCACTGAGTAACCTGCTCAAAATTTAGATTTAGATCGATTTGGATCTAAACCATTAAGATTTAGTTTGGATTCACACTTTGGAGCAAATATCCTTGAAAAAAGCAAATAAAGAAGCTGATATACTTTTATCAACAGACTAGTCGTTTCTGTAGTCATTTAGACTTTAGATTTTAGAGATACTGCACGGAAACAGGTCCTTCGGCACATCGAGTCCACGGCGACCATGATCATCCCATACACTAGTTCTATCCTACACACTAGGGACAATTTATAATTTCAACAAAGCCTTTTAACCTACAAACCTGTACATCATTGGAGTGTAGGAAGAAGCCAGAGCACCTGGAGAAAAGACACGCGGTCACGGGGAGAACATACAAACTCCATTGTTCCATAACTCTACCATTGCGCCACTGTGCCACCTAACACATTATTATAAGCACAAGTACAAGTTGTTATTGCAAATCCCAAATCATTAACTGCATTTAAATTTCACAACTGCCTTGGTTTGGTGGGATTTAAATTCAAAACTTTGGATTGTTAGTTCAGGTTTCTCGATTGTCATTCAGATAAGTTAACCGCAACATTATGTCCTTGATTTAGGTCCAGGACCATTCTTTCAAGGTAAATATGAGTGTTAGAGTCATTTCCAGTGAACACCAGGACTGCTCGAATAGCCATGCACATCATAGTAGCATCCCGAACACACCCACAAATTGTTACCGTTTTTATTCAACAAGATTCATCATTATTCTGCTCATTTTGTTCTAATAAGAAACAAAGTAAATTTGGATCCCAAGGTAAGGCCATCTTACTATTCTTGGTAATATATCAGCACCCATCTTAATTTAGCATATTTCATGTGAACCATTTTATAGGTCATTGGCTCAATATTTGACATGGATCCGGAAGCCAAGTGCCAATGAGATGGATAGTCTGAAATGGATCCAATTCAGTGAGATATCCCTCTCAGAATAATGCCATTTCCTTAGACAATTAAGAAAAAATATTGAAGTCCATATTTAAAATATCTGAAATGCTATTCGTTGGAAGAAAGGCAGTGCAGAGGAATAACAGAAAGTTATCGCAAAATCGACGAAAAATTAAATGCAAGAAAAGATATAAAATCATGTATAACTCTTTAAAAAAAAGACAAGCATTAAACATTTTACATGTCTTTAGGTAATATTCCTGTATACAATCCCATGTTTTCTATTCTCGGTTTGTAAAAGGCAACAGTTGTTAAATAGTTAATTTAACTCCTGATTAAAATCATTATCCATTAAGGCTAAAAGCAGTAATAAAATCCAACTTTTCCCAATGTCCTGCCAATTCAGTTTCCTACTTCCTCTATTTTTTTTAAGCGTCTGCCTCTGAAAAGCTCTGGGTTTATCAGGAAATCAGCAGCCATCAAAGTTAGGGGCCTTGAGACGTGATAACAATTGCCATCAACACACATGGGCTCTCTGCCAATGTCTGGTATTCCGGCGTTGTCACTGGAGGAGGTCTCAGCTAAGTGTGGTTATAAATACATCAGACCCTGTTAAAGAATAAACTGACACAGGACTAAACTACTGCTGTTCACATGGTGAGGAAATAGAGGGGTAATTTGGCTTTCTAATTGCACCCTGCTCAGACAGGATTCTCAGCAATATGAAGTAAAGAGAGCATAATGGGTTCAGTCTTCTACTTTGAACATTTACAAGACCTAGTCTCCTGCCTGCAGGCAGTGCAGAAGTATTTAATGTGTTAGAGAACTCACAAAGAAAAATCTATTGGCTTGTAACAATCATTCCTTGAATTTTCATTTTGGGTAAAAAAAAGTAATTTCATTCTATGCTTCCCAAAACATTGATAATGCAGACAATTAAGGGATGGGTTAATCCACGTTGGAATAAAATAATGAAGAAAAGTAGTCAGCCACATCAAATGCCTGAAAATACTCCACTTCAAACTGAACAATCTGAACTCAGTCAAGTTTGGAAGGGTCTCTGTCTGGGAATTCAAATAATTTCCTAATGCACTTTTCAGTAAACAAAAACATTCTTGTCACTTTAAAATTATAGCAAATCATACAAGTGCCAGCCTGCATTCAAAGATACATTTTCCCTCTGGTAGTGTCGATGTCAGTAACAAAGTTAGTCAGCCATAAAAGACTGTAGCCAGTAAGAATTGATAGGAACTGTTGATGGCTTCCTCTTTTGCCTGAGGAAGCTTTATTTCAGAGTAAGTGCAGTGAATAAACTATGAAACATTTAAGACATCCAGTCTAACAACTCTTTTAAAACACTTTCTTAATCTCTCTAACCTCCTGTCCACCCAGCTTTCACTGACCTAATGTTTCAGCATTTATAAGAGGACCAATGCTTCTGAAAAAAAATCAATGGTGTTTTATTCAGGGAGAGAAAAAAAACAAAGATCCCTTTATGTTCTTGGTCAGACAACATGCATGCAATATAAGGTAGATTTGACATGTCGAGAAAAAAGGGTTAAGGGCAAAAATGACTAATTTGTCCTTACTCTGCAGGGGTTTTGGATAAAGGAAAAGTCCATTAATACACAGTTTATGCAGTGTCTATGTTTGACTCAATGCATCAAAGTGTACAATGATGTTTCATTACTTAATATCTTGTTATCAGCCAGGCCCCTGCTGAAGATTAACCTTGTAACTAGTTTCTATTAGTTTCTACTTGTTTTATCACTAATCATACACCCCAAGCATCTGTTTTTCTTTATTCCTCTCCGTCCATTCAGTTTCAGTTATTTCTGACAATATTGGACAATTTAATGCTGGTTGGCCTGGAAAAAATATCATAAACGAGAATATAACTCTCACTGGTTAAAAAATAAATGTGTAACAATGATCTGTTTGTGATTTGAAGGAAACTTTCACTTAAGATAATGGCTGAAGTTAAGCTAAAAATAATAGTGCCCTTTGTATTGCAGCACAAGAGGTCTGGGAAAGGTTTCTTAACTTAATGCTTGCTATAAATGTAAAACTGACAGTTAAAGTCTGGGATCATCACCAGCTACCAAAAGCACGAGAGAGCCACTTCTAGTTTCTCTCCACCAGATTCTGCTAGCTACTAATAATTTACTACTTTTGGCAAATTTATTATTTGTACTAGAGAGAGTTCAGGGGAGATTTTCGAGGATGTTGCCAGGACTGGAACATTTTAGCTGTGCGCAATGATTGGATAAGTTGAAGTTGAATTTTCCTCTGGAACAGTAAGGGCTGAGGGAGACTTAACTGAGGTGTATAAAATCAGAGAAAATAAATAGGGAGGATCTCTTTATTTTATAGCAGAGGGATCAAAAACTAGACGCATAGATTTAAAGTAGTGATCTTCAGTGAACAAATAGTAAACAAGTAACAAGTAGTGAAAGTAGTATTTCATGGTCATAAGGAATAGAAGTAGAAGTAGGCCATTCAGACCATCAAGTCTATTCCGCCATTCAATCATGGCTGATCTATCTATGTCTTTCTAGCACACAACAAACGCTTTTCACTGTACCTCGGTACACGTGACAATAAACTAAACTGAACTAAAATTAACTGAAGTCAGTGATAGAGTGATTAAAGTAAAGCTATTTCTTGTCCACAATGCAGTGAGGGTGTAGAGCTCACTGCCTGAAAGAATGATAGGAGCAGAAGACATGTTATTCATCGAGAATGGAACTAGAGCTGAAAAGAATTAGGCCAGGTAGCTCTTCCTGGATTGGCATAGACACAATGGGCTGATTGGACTCTTCCTGTGCATTATATATTCTATGATTCTACACTATATTCTTTCGAGATTATTAAATACAACTTTTAAAAAATAAATCTAATTGACTTGTTTCCATTCATCAGATCAGTGAGAACACCTCAAAATACTTGGCTCATTTTAGGACATCAAGGGTTATCCTCAATTGTATAAGGTGATATATATATAACTGTAAGTATAAAAGTAAGTATTTATTACAGTTCTTTATTTCCAACAGGTGTCCTCATCTCACGGTTTCCAAACATATCATTGTAGTACAGCTCTCCAAGAAGTGCACTAACATTCTTTGTGCTCTCTGCATTAAAATGACTGTTAAAAATAAGTTATGCCATTTGGTCAATTATTTTGTATGCAACATTTGGACATATTATTACTCAAGCTGTGCAGTTTTGCTTTCTGAGACCGCCCAATTCACTTTGCAGAGTCCCAACATCATAGACTGGTCACCAGGTAACCCATTTCCAAAGTATGAAACCGGCTTCATGCTTTGAGGGAGAACATGAGCTGATGTACAAATTAATGTTAACTTTCCACTGAAATTGACATTACCGACTCACTAATAGCCAGAAAGTGGAACTGGCTAAATTATTGCCTTGCAACACAATTAGACAGCTTACATACCTGCTTTGTTTTAGAAGGAACTGCAGATGCTGGAAAATCGATTGTAGACAAAAGTGCTGGAGAAACCCTTCTTCAGACCCAATCATAGAAAATACCTTACATACCTGCTTATTCCCTTATTAAGGTGCAAATTTGGGTTGGTCGTTTAGAAGTGTTTGACTGAGGATGCCCTTCAAAAAATGACTTGCTCACTATGACACAAAAGGAGGCCATTCAGTCCATTAGGTACATGCCAACATCTAAATACTTTGCTCGCTTTAGGACATTTCGGATTATCCTCAATTGTATATGGTGTTGTCTCGAAGGACCAAATGGCCTACTCCTGCACCTATTTTCTATGTTTCTAAAGCAAATAGAAAGTTTACCTCTCTATGCTAGACTTAATAGTTTCACCAATAACAAGACTGAAGCAGTATTAATAACGTAAGGTTCAAGGTGCGAATTACTATGAACATTTTACATTGAATTTGCAATTTCATTCAGAAAAAATCTAAGAATTTACTCATATATTATGAGGTAGACAGCAAGAACTAGTTATATGCTCATTATTGGGATGAAATTGTACACTGTCGTATGGAGGTGTGGTTAGACTAAATGCTTTTCTCTCTGTTATGTTAATGTGCCAAAAATAGATTAATTATAATTTTTAACTTAATCAGCCACTCTTAAAAAATCTTTTTGAATTTTCATAAATCTTTGACAATATATCGGAGTGTTTCACAAGTCATCTGCACTATTCAGAATCTCATCTTTTCTGCACTTGATAGAGCATTTGAGAGTCCTCTAAGAGTGGTGGGCTGGAGTAATGAAGCAGGGGTTATCTTTGAAGGTAAGGATAATGCTGCCCTGAACCCGCACTAGGATTTGGACTTTACTTTTAACTCAAATTACATATTTTGGTGGGGTCAACAATTTTACAATGCTGCTAATGCCAGAAGGTTATAGACTCAGATGCTTTTTTTTAAAAGAGGCTTCCAATGTACGAGTATCAAGCAATGTTGTGAATGTCTGGTATCTCCTAACAAAAACTAAAACATTTAGTTTCATGGAATTAGTTTTGTTGCAGCTCAGAATTTATTGTAATATAAGAAAGAACAATCATACACTGATAGTGGTTATGAGTGAATTCATTACATCAACTCCTTGCTAATACTTCCTTCTATCAGCTACTTATTTCTATCTCTTCCCAGCATCAATTGTTCTGTGTCCACCCCAGAAAGAAAATGAGTCACCCGTCTCATATTTACCACTTTACTTGCAACTCTAAGTCCAACTATTTCCTTTCACTCCATCTTCCAAGCCTTTGCCCCCAGCAAGTGTTTCTCAGTCATTTTCACTTGCATTTGGTCAGCCAATATGTACAAACATTATGACTTTATTTAAAAGATCCTAATCAGAACATCACCTCTGGTGTTGCAAAGTTTTTTTTTTAACCATCATAAAAATCCCTCTAATGCAAATGCAATGCCCTGCAAAAAGATGGACCTTCCAACCCTTCAACATGGTTAGAGAGGAGATTAACGCAATGGAAAGGAAGGACATTAGTTTGGAGGATGTGGAATTGGTAGCTGGGTAGAGCTGCGAAACACTAAGGGGCAGAAAACGCTGGTGGGTGTTGTGTACAGGCCACCTAACAGTAGTAGTGAAGTTGGAGATGTGTATCAAACAGGAAATTAGAAATGCGTGCGACAAAGGCGAAACAGTTATAATGGGTGACTTCAATCTACATATAGATTGGGTGAATCAAATTGGCAGGGGTGTGAGGAAGAGGATTTCTTGGAATGTATGCGGGATAGTTATCTAAATCAACATGTAGAGGAACCAACGATGAGAGCAGGCTATTTTAGACTGGGTATTGAGTAATGAGGAAGGGTTAGTTAGCAGTCTTGTTGTACGTGCCCCCTTGGGCAAGAGTGACCATAATATGGTTGAGTTCTTCATTAGGATGGAGAGTGACATTGTTAATTCAGAAAACAATGGTTCTGAACTTAAAGAAAGGTAACTTTGAGCGTATGAGACGTGAATTGGCCAAGATTGACTGGCAATTAATTCTAAAAGGGTTGACGGTGGATATGCAATAGAAGACATTTAAAGACTGCATGGATGAACTACAAAAATTGTTCATCCCAGTTTGGCAAAAGAATAAATCAGGGAAGGTAGTGCATCCGTCGATAACAAGGGAAATCAGGGATAGTGTCAAAGCGAAGGATGATGCGTACAAATTAGCCAGAAAAAACAGCATACCAGAGGACTGGGAGAAATTCAGAGACCAGCAGAGGAGGACAAAGGGCTTAATTAGGAAAGGAAAAAATAGATTATGAAAGAAAACTGGCAGGGAACATAAAAACTGACTGCAAAAGTTTTTATAGATATGTGAAAAGAAAGAGATTAGTTAAAACAAATGTAGGTCCCTTGCAGTCAGAAACAGGTGAGTTGATCATGGGGAACAAGGATATGGCGGACCAATTGAAGAACTACTTTGGTTTCGTCTTCACTAAGGAAGACATAAATAATCTGCCGGAAATAACAGGGGACCGCGGGTCAAAGGAGTTGGAGGAATTGAGTGAAATCCAGGTTAGTCGGGAAGTGGTGTTGGGTAAATTGAATGGATTAAAGGCCAATAAATCCCCAGGGCCAGATAGGCTGCATCCCAGAGTACTTAAGGAAGTAGCTCCAGAAATAGTGGATGCATTAGTAATAATCTTTCAAAACTCTTTAGATTCTGGAGTAGTTCCTGAGGATTGGCGGGTAGCAAATGTAACCCCACTTTTTAAGAAGGGAGGGTGAGAGGGGTCAACAAGGGGTCACAGCTTAAGGATAAGGGGGAAATCCTTTAAAACTGAGATGAGAAAAACTTTTTTCACACAGAGAGTGGTGAATCTCTGGAACTCTCTGCCACAGAGGGTAGTTGAGGCCAGTTCATTGGCTATATTTAAGAGGGAGTAGATGTGGCCCCTTGTGGCTTAAAGGATCAGAGGGTATGGAGAGAAGGGCAGGTACGGGATTCTGAGTTGGATGATCCAGCCATGATCATATTGAATGGCGGTGCAGGCTCGAAGGGCCGAATGGCCTTACTCCTGCACCTAATTTCTATGTTTCCACCTATCCTTAAGCTTGTGACCCCTTGTCCTGGACTTTCCCCAACATTGGGAACAATCTTCCTGCATCTAGCCTGTCCAACCCCTTAAGAATTTTGTTAAGTTTCTATAAGATCCCCTCTCAATCTCCTAAATTCTAGAGGAGTATAAACCAAGTCTATCCAGTCTTTCTTCATAAGACAGTCCTGACATCCCAGGAATCAGTCTGGTGAACCTTCTCTGCACTCCCCCTCTATGGCAATAATGACCTTCCTCAGATTTGGAGACTAAAACTGTACGCAATACTCCAGGTGTGGTCTCACCAAGACCCTGTACAACTGCAGTAGAACCTCCCTGCTCCTATACTCAAATCCTTTTGCTATGAAAGCTAACATACCATTCGCTTTCTTCACTGCCTTGTATGTTTCTATGTTTCTATGAATGTGCTTACCATTTTTTCAACATGTTCCTTTAGTCCCCATTTAATTTGAATTTATATTCTCTTTTTCTTTACCTGTGTCATTTATTGTCAGAGTTCCACTGCTACCTCCTAGTAAAACTGAAATACAATTGTGCCACAGGTCATTTGATCATGGGAATTAATCACACGCTTCTCCTCTGTGGCTTTTTCTCTCTTGTGTCTCAGTGACCAAAACGCTATCTAATATTTCAATTGCTCATGTCGCTTTACTCCTCAAATACATAAGTGCAAATCAAGTGGATCTGATTCCTCTAAAAGGTTTATTGCTAATAAACCTTTTGGAATAGAGTCCATTCATCATTGCGGATTCAACTATTCCCATGAAGTTTAAGTCAGCACATGTTATATTGACACAAGATTTTGTTGAAAACAAAGATTGCAATGAATTGCCTACTGCCGAAGGGCCGATGACTGCCAGAAACGTGATCTTCCTGTTTCCTTACCTTTCCTTCAGAATCATTATTGTGGCTTAACAATAGGTGCATGTTCATGATGCTAGATAAAATTTAACTTATTCTAAAATGAACAGATTTTTTCAAACTGGGTGGGGATATTGGAGTTACTGTCAATTCTTGAAAATTGCTGCTGTCTTATTTATGGTGCAGTTAAGAGTTTGTAACGGGATCTGGGGGTGCTTGTTCATCAGTCAGTAAAAGTAAGCATGCAGGTAGAGCAGGCAGTAAAGAAAGCGAATGGCATGTTGGCCTTTATAACAAGAGGAGTTGAGTATAGGAGCAAAGAGGTCCTTCTGCAGTTGTACAGATGCCCTTGTGAGAACACACCTGGAGTATTATGTGCAGTTTTGGTCCCCTAATTTGAGGAAGGACATTCTTGCTATTGAGGGAGTGCAGTGTGGGTTTACAAGGTTAATTCCCGGGATTGCGGGACTGTCATATGCTGAGAGAATGAAGTGGCTGGGCTTGGATACTCTGGAATTTAGAAGGATGAGAGGGAATCTTATTGAAACATATAAGATTATTAAGGGTTGGGACACGCTAGAGGCAGGAAACATGTTCCCGATGTTGGGGAAGTCCAGAACCAGGAGCCACAGTTTATGAATAAGGGGTAAGCCATTTAGAACGTTGATGAGGTAACACTTTTTCACACAGAGAGTTGTGAGTCTGTGGAATTCTTTGCCTCAGAGGGTGGTGGAGGCCGGTTCTCTGGATACTTTCAAGAGAGAGCTAGATATGGCTCTTAAGATAGTGGAGGTCAGGGGATATGGGGAGAAGGCAGGAACGGGGTAGTGATTGGGGATGATGAGCCATCATCACATTGATTGGTGGTGCTGGCTCGAAGTGCCGAATGGCCTACTTCTGCACCTATTGTCTATTGTGTATTGTCTAATAGCTTCCAATAGCTTTTTTATATTTAACTGAGAAGATCCCAGTCTAATTGCTGTATGTTGCATTTAAACAAATCTATCAGATACTTGATCAAGTGCAGACCCATTGGGTCTGTTCCCCCAACGTGTGGTTGTGGGGAGGGAGGCAGCATGCAGCGTCACACACACTAACTAACCCCCCCCCCCCTCCCCCCGCACTCACACTAATTACCCCCCTTGATATTATAGGGGGGGAGAGGGAGGGGGGGAGAGAGAGAGTGCCTTTTTACTTCAACCCAAACCCAAACAACCATTTGCAGGCAGTGCTTTTTTACCTCTACCATATTTTCATTTTCAAACCAAATTAAGGGTACTCTCAGTGCTGTAGACATTTGTCAGTGTCATTCAAAGCTCTGATTGAGGCACACCACTTGCAGAGACTGATTGAGGCACACCACTTGCAGAGACTGATTGAGGCACCCACTTGCAGAGATCTGATCGAGGCCACACCCTTGCAGAGACTGATTGAGGCACACCACTTGCAGAGATGATTGAGGCACCACCACTTCCTGGTTTTATAGCCCCTCCCCCTCCCTCCAGCGGGGGCAGCAGAGAGAATGGGGAATGTTGTAAAACATTAATATCTCTGTCAATTTTCATCGACGGGAAAAATCCTCGGCACACATGCGGCGGAGGGGGGCTCTGAGCGAGGTGGCCAAAAATGAAGGCCGTAGGTGGCGGCATACTCTCGGAAACCGCAGCACAGAAAGCCAAAACCGGTCAAGAACAGAGTTTTAGTAATATAGAAGATAGATAGATAGATAGATAGATAGATATAGATATTGTGCTGGAGAAAAATTGGATTATATAATGAATATGGTATACAATTCAGTTTCATCAAAATTAGCTTTAAAGTATTCATAATATGGGGCAACCTCCATGTTACAGCAGTTTAAGTAACAGATATTTACCCTGACAATAAAAAGATCCCTCAAACACGAGATATGGAATAAAAAAATCCTCTTGTGGAATTTATGTATTTTGTTTTCGTTGCATTTCTTGATGCATACACAGCTTATGTGGCTTTTCTGTTACAGAAAATTGTGATACGGATAGTTTCCTGGGAATGCAACCCTCTTTGTAACGCAGGGGTCACCTGCAATAAACAAACTTGTAACAAATTAGTCTAATGTGATCCAAATGTGACCATGCATGTTATATGGCAATTTGATGAGATTTTTTCTTTTAAGCTAGGCCCACACAATTACCGGATTATGGCTAGAGAGGTCCAAAACAATTTTCCATTGGTTGATTTATGTATCATACCTCTCCTCTTTTAGCCATTGTGAATGTACATATATTAGTGATGGGGATAGCATGAAAAAGATCTCATACAGTATAATTACGAGTCAAATCATGAGTTGGAAGTGAAAAGGCGTGGGTTAGCAGGAAGTTTGCTGAGAGATTTGGAACTGAAAAGAGATTCGTATTTCTTTATTTACTTTTTGTGGTATAAATGAGTGGGAGGATTGTAAGAACTTTTTTAATTTATTTCTATAATATAGGCAGAGGAAAATGAAATTTATATCATGGTGACCTCTGCTACCTGAGTGCATTAATGCAATGGGGGCATCAGGATGTGTCTGGAGATTCCCACAATGTAAATAAGCTTGTCAGCACTATGCACATTTACTTTCAGAGCAAACAATATTTCTTGACCAATGTCTGACATTAGTTGGAGACATGATACACAAATGAACCCGTTATAGAATTCTCCCTATGGGATGGAATGCCATGTTGTCTGGACAGCATATCATAAGGATCTGCATGAAAGTATATTGCACAAGCATAAAGTATTGCTGATAGAATTTAGAGGTGCATAAGGACTTATTGAAATAAGGACTTAGTTGAAGCAGGAGATGCTAGTTCATGCAGTAAAGTCAGGCTGAAAAGAAAGGTGAAATAGACCATTTATGGAATTAGTTGTACTTCTCTCTCCACCCTTCCCACAATAAACAACGAAACTTGGTCGATCAATGGGACACCAAGAGAACTGTATAGTATAATGTAATACCCCAGGAGATACAGAAAAACTGGGACACCGCTCGAAGAAAGAAAAACACTGCTATATGAAATTTGGTGTAGATAAGTGCCAATAATGTGCAGTGGAATGACCAATTAAAAGCAAATGAACCCAATTAATGGGTAGAAACAATTAGGGGAGGACTGAAATTGAAGTGAAATGAAAGTCTCAGTGTGATTCGGGAGTATTCGCCAATACAACTGGTGAAACAGACCCAGCCGAGGAAACTAGCAAGACATGAAACTACCAGGCTCCTCAAGCCTTGCGCATGATTCAGCATGATTGCAGGTCATCTATGTGGATGTCAACTCCTCCTCTAAGCTAGTTGTCCATAACTCAATTCATCAATATTTCAAACATATATGTATATATATATCCCATGTCGATTGCTTATCAGTCAGGAGATGCAAGTTATCAGGAACCAATACTTCTCTCCCTGACCCAAGCCTGAAAGTTGATAGATAAGAACTAATACCTTTTTGACTGAATTGGCAATGAGCTCCAGTTAGAATCAGATTTATTTAATAAATTGAGATTTCAGTGTCATATCTACATCTGTTAGGAATGGGTGGTAGGTGAAGTAGGTGTAATGGTCAACATTTATAATGTGTGATCTTTTGAAAAATGCAGTGACGTTTCACTCACAGTCAATCCAGCTTTTCACAATGAGTTTGCAATGTTATTTTAAGGACTATTCGCACTAAACCTACATTAATTGGCACAGACTGCTGCCCAATTGTCTCCACTCTCATTAGTTATATTGTGTAATGACGAATGTGTGTTTAGAACGCAGAATATAAAATATAGGATATAGAACAGTAAGCACAGGATAAGTCCTTTCAGCACGCCATGTCCATGCTGACTGTGGTGCTGCTCTAAACTAATCCCATTTGCCTGCACATCGTCTGTACTGTATCTCTCCATTGCTTGACTTATTCACGTGTCTGCCTGAATGCCTCTTAAACATTGATATTGTATCTGCTTCTACCAGCTTCCCTGTCAGCTCTCTCTTGCTTGGTCAAACACTTTGCTGCAACTAAAACTTTCTACCAATGCCCATTTTCCGAGACCTGACTACATTGCGGAACACCTCAGTTTAGTTCATATGAATGACTGAGCTTACAGTTGTCTGTCACTAATTCTCTGTGTAGGAGAATGGAAGAGCACATCCCCAAAGATGTGCTCTACAGGGAAGCCACCAATGCACAGAAGAGGAAGACCAAAGCTTTGCTGCAAGGATATGTTTAAAAGCGATATGACAGTTTTTAACATTGGCACTGACAACTAGGAGGTGGCTGCTGAGGACCAGGGCAGGTGGAGAAAGTGCCTCCAGGTGGGTATGAAGCACCATGATCCTGGAGACCAGGAGCCAAAACCACAAAATGATAAACAGCAACAGTAACACACTCCCCAATCCAATAGCCAGAGACAACTTCACCTGCTGAAGGCTAATCTATGGGATGATCTGCCTGTCAAGGATAGACATGGTCAGCCATAGCAGGGAATGCGAGCACACATTAAACATTCCCCTCTCCAAGCAGCGCAATGTCAAAGATGCACCATCATGTCCCGCAGATGGACGGATGGCCAACATTCAATCTGAAATCATAATCTGTGCCTCCCTGAGGCATTAAAAACTAGTCTAGGAGGTCACATCGACCAAGTAATGCAATTACACTTACATTCTGCATGTGACAATCATCGCCACAAACTCAAACTTATCACTATTCAGGTTCTGTTTCCTCATTTAACATTATTTAATTAATTATTGTTTCATTATCATGTTGCAAACACATGATTTAATTGATTATTATTTCATTATTATGTTTCAAGCTATTATTGAAGGTTCACTTATCTTCAACTAAATTCTATTACATCATTAGGTTCACAAAAATGCTGGAGAAACTCAGCGGGTGCAGCAGCATCTATGGACCGAAGGAAATAGGCAACGTTTTGGGCCGAAACCCTTCTTCAGGCTCACTAAGGAAGACATAAAAAAATCTGCCGGAAATAGCAGGGGACCGGGGGTCAAATGAGATTGAGGAAATGAGTGAAATCCAGGTTAGTCGGGAAGTGGTGTTAGGTAAATTGAATGGATTATAGGCCGATAAATCCCCAGGCCCAGATAGGCTGCATCCCAGAGTACTTAAGGAAGTGGCCCCAGAAATAGTGGATGCATTAGTGATAATTTTTCGAAACTCTTTGGATTCTGGAGTAGTTCCTGAGGGTAGCTAATGTAACCCCACTTTTTAAAAAGGGAGGGAGGGAGAGAGAAAACGGGGAATTACAGACCAGTTAGTCTAACATCGATAGTGGAAAAAATGCTAGAGTCAATTATTAAAGATGGGATAGAAGCACATTTGGAAAGTTGTGAAATCATTGGACAAAGTCAGCATGGATTTATGAAAGGTAAATCATGTCTGACGAATCTTATAGAATTTTTCGAGGATGTAACTAGTAGAGTGGATAAGGGAGAACCAGTGGATGTGTTATATCTAGACTTTCAGAAGGCTTTCGACAAGGTCCCACATAAGAGATTAGTATGCAAACTTAAAGCACAAGGTTTTGGGGGTTCTGTATTGATGTGGATAGAGAACTGGCTGGCAGACAGGAAACAAAGAGTAGGAGTAAACGGGTCCTTTTCAGAATGGCAGGCAGTGACTAGTGGGGTACCGCAAGGCTCAGTGCTGGGACCCCAGCTATTTACAATATATATTTATGATTTGGACGAGGGAATTGAATGCAACATCTCCAAGTTTGTGGATGACACGAAGCTGGGGGGCAGTGTTAGCTGTGAGGAGGATGCTAGGAGGCTGCAAGGTGACTTGGATAGGTTGGGTGAGTGGGCAAATGCATGGCAGATGGAGTATAATGTGGATAAATGTGAGGTTATCCACTTTGGTGGCAAGAACAGGAAAGTAGACTATTATCTGAATGGTGGCCGATTAGGAAAAGGGGAGATGCAATGAGGCCTGGGTGTCATGGTACACCAGTCATTGAAAGTAGGCATGCAGGTGCAGCAGGCAGTGAAGAAAGTGAATGGTATGTTAGCATTCATAGCAAAAGGATTTGAGTATAGGAGCAGGGAGGTTCTACTGCAGTTGTACAGGGCCTTGGTGAGACCACAACTGGAGTATTGTGTACAGTTTTGGTCTCCTAATCTGAGGAAGGACATTCTTGCCATAGAGGGAGTACAGAGAAGGTTCACCAGACTGTTTCCTGGGATGGCAGGACTTTCATATAAAGAAAGACTGGATAGACTTGGCTTGTACTTTTTACACAGAGAGTGGTGAATCTGTGGAATTCTCTGCCACAGAAGGTAGTTGAGGTCAGTTCATTGGCTATATTTAAGAGGGAGTTAGATGTGGCCCTTGTGGCTAAAGGGATCACGGGGTATGGAGAGAAGGCAGGGATGGGATACTGAGTTGGATGATCAGCCATGATCATATCAAATGGCGGTGCAGGCTCGAAGGGCCGAATGGCCTACCCCTGCACCTATTTTCTATGTTTCTATGTTTCTATGTACTCGCTAGAATTTAGAAGATTGAGGGGGGATCTTATAGAAACTTACAAAATTCTTAAGGGTTTGGACAGGCTAGATGCAGGAAGATTGTTCCCGATGTTGGGGAAGTCCAGAACAAGTGGTCACAGTTTAAGGATAAGGGGGAAGTCTTTTAGGACAGAGATGAGAAAAACATTTTTCACACAGATGGGATACTGAGTTGGATGATCAGCCATGATCATATCAAATGGCGGTGCAGGCTCGAAGGGCCGAATGGCCTCCTCCTGCACCTATTTTCTATGTTTCTATGTTTCCTTTAGATTCGTCAACACAGCTTTTTAAGGCAGTCTGTGTGAACGAAGAGTTTCAGATGGGAGTTATTTTTTCTTGCACTTTTGAACAAATTCTTTAAATAGCGTAAAAACAATTTGTCCTGAGGAATGTCTGGTAGTCTAACCTCGTCAGCATCCTCTCACTGTTCTGTCAACCAACTGGCCAAACATTAAACAACAAAATATTAAATCATAGTGATTTCCTGTGTGGTTATTTTTATCAAAATGCCAATTTCCAAAAGGATTTGAGTCTGAGCTTGTACTTCCTCAGATGTCCAGGGGGTCTGGAAATGGCAGCCAATATGATACATATCACAAGCTGGCTCTATTAGCTGAGCACATAAAAAGCATTCTTTTCCCCATATTTTAAAGAACCAGCTGGGCGTAATGATTCTGGTTGGAAATACAGTAATACTGTACTATTTTATAGACTCCTGGTTTTATTTTATGAGGGTGATTTATGAAGAATATATAAAAGGGTCATTGCCAAGGGGAAGGAAGTACTTTTGCTATATTTTCAAGTCTGATAATGGTGTTGTACCCAGTATTTATAATATTAAGTGTCATTAAGTGGCAGTTAAACAGAAGTCAGGAGTCATTAATTACTTTTCTTTTAGAAGCTAAATCCACAGATACTGTTTTACAACCTTATAATGTGCTTTGAAGATGCTATTGTGTTTGTTTTTTATTTGCCAACAAACTAGCTATGAGCGACTGTTCAGTGCAGGATCAGTTTTAGACATCAGTTGCTCTTGTGTTCAAATAGCTTGTTAATGCTGTCCGTTTGAGTACCTAATAAAGGCCAGTTAGAAAATGATCTAAGAAGCATTTTTTCTACCCATGGAGTCATACCAAAGATAAGATTCTAGAAGGGTGACGCAAGGAGGTGATGCAACATCAGATGGCCTTTCGGTTCACTTTCTAGCATTTGGTTCGGCTGTTCAAATACTTTGCCAATAAAAAAACTTCTTGAAGCAAAATACATCAGGAAACCCTTCAGAGGGGTGACCCTCGAAAAGCGCCTGGGCCTGATGGTATACCTGGTCGTGTTCTAAAAACCTGTACGGACCAATTGGCTGGAGTACTTACGGACATTTTCAACCTCTCACTTCTGAGGTCTGAGGTTCCCACCTGCTTTAAAAGGGCATCAATTATACCAGTGCCCAAGAAGAGTAAGGTGATGTGCCTCAATGACTATCGACCAGTGGCACTAACGCCTGTGGTGATGAAGTGCTTTGAGAGGTTGATCATGGCGCAAATCAACTCCTACCTCGACAAAAACCTGGACCCACTGCAGTTCGCCTACCGCCACAACAGATCAATGGTGGATGCGATCTCGCTGGCCCTCCACTCCGCTCTGGACCACTTGGACAACAAATACTCATATATCAGGCTGTTATTCATTTATTACATCTCGGCATTTAATACAATCATCCCCTCCAAGCTGGTTACCAAACTCGCAGAACTGGGTCACTGCGCATCCTTCTGCAATTGGATCCTCGACTTCATCATTCACAGACCACAGTCTGTTCGTATTGGTGAAAATGTGTCATCCTCGATAACAATCAGCATGGGAGCACCTCAAGGCTGCGTGCTCAGCCCCTGCTGTACTCACTCTATACTCATGACTGCGTAGCTGGTCATAGTGCGAACTCCATCATCAAGTTCATTGGCGACACCACTGTTGTGGGACGTATCACTGATGGGGATGAATCAGAGTATAGACGAGAGATCGAGCGACTGTCCACATGGTGCCAGCACAATAACCTGGCCCTCAACACCAGCAAAACCAAGGAACTGATTGTGGACTTTGGAAGGCGTGGGATGGGGACCCACAGTCCCGTTTATATCCACGGGTCGATGGTTGAAAGGGTCAAGAGCTTCAAATTCTTGGGCGTGCACATCTCTGAAGATCTTTCCTGGTCCGAGAACACTGGTGCAATTATTAAGAAAACACATCAGCGCCTCTACTTCCTGAGAAGATTACGGAGAGTTGGTATGTCAAGGAGGACTCTCTCTAACTTCTACAGGTGCACAGTAGAGAGCATGCTGACCGGCTGCATCGTGGCTTGGTTCGGCAACTTGAGAGGAAAAGACTACAAAAAGTACTAAACACTGCCTAGTCCATCATCGGCTTTGACCTCCCTTCCATCCTGGCCACACACTCATCTCCCTGCTACCTTCAGGTAGAAGGTACAGGAGCCTGAAGACTGCAACGACCGGGTTCAGGAATAGCTACTTCCCCACAGCCATCAGGCTATTAAACTTGGCTCGGACAAAACTCTGAACATTAATAGCCTGTATTCTGTTATTGCACTTATTTATTCATGTGTGTATATATTTATATAATGGTATATGGACACACTGATCTGTTCTGTAGTCAATGTCTACTATGTTCTGTTGTGCTGAAGCAAAGCAAAAATTTAATTGTCTTATCAGGGACACATGACAATAAACTCTCTTGAATCTTGTTACTGCAGATGCTGGAAATCTGAAATAAAAAGAGAAAAGAATAGAAATGCTCAGCAGGTTAAGCAGCATCAGCTATGCAGCAAATTAATGTACTGTTGCAGAGCAATACATTTTAGTCCAAAGTTCAGCTAAAAGTAAGAGATACATTAGATAGTAAAATGCAGAGAAAGTGTGTGTGTGTGTGGGGGGAGGGGGTGGAATGGAGAGGAGAGGAAAATGGATACCAACTCTCCAAACTAATCCCACTCTGACTTTTCAGCCTTTGGTCCCCCCTGCATTGCGCCAATAAAACCTATTTAAGATTAAGGAGCAGCAACTCATATTCCAACAGAGCATATTACAACTTTTGGAACTTCACACTGAGACCCATGGTAATAGATAATTTGCAATCATCCTTGTACCTCACATTGCCATTTTTCATATTTTATTTTCTCCAATATTTCACATATTTATTCACTCACAGCTATTTACATCCCCTGAAGGACATTAATTATTCTTACCTTTAACACAATCTTTCACCCTATACCATTACCAATTTGCCATTTAAACTTCCCTGGTATCCACCCTATTACAGACCAATTTATCTTCTGCTATCCACTTTCCCCGCACCTGAAAAACTTGCTTGATCTCTGATTTTTTTCCATTTCTGATGAAGGTCATAGACCTGAAAGATCACTTCTCCTCTCTTCCCTACAGAAGCTGCCTAACTTACTGAATACTTTCTTGACTTTTTTTGTTTCATTCCAACTTCCCATCTGCATTATATTGGCATCAAAAACAAAACTCAGCTAATAAGTCAAGAGTTTATTTGGAACTCCAGATAATTGTGATAACTACACCTCATTCCTTTACCGAGGGGCTATTGTGTGTAATGTCATTACCTGTAATCCGGGTTGGTTCGTAAAGCTGAGGGAGAGGGAGGCTGGAAAACGGAAGTCATTGAAGAGGCATAGGATGTGTCAGGTGTCTTGGACATAGGTCGGGAGGGATTGGACCGGGGGGATAGGATGGAGTCGAGGTATTTTATTAAAAATTAGGAAGTGGAGGCCTGGCAAATTAGTAAACATAATGGAGTGGGGACCTGGAAAATAATATGAAGAAGGGTTTCGACCCAAAACATCATCCATTCTTTCTCTCCAGAGATGCTGCCTGCCTCGCTGAATTATTCCAGCATTTTACTTCGGAGTCACGTGAGTGACTACGTGAAGAACCCCGCCAGGACGCATGCGTGTCATATTGCTTTCACGCTTGCGAAACGACAGGCGGGGTGGAGCGTTCCCCCGCAGCGGTAAGTTTGAAACCGCGACCTGCAGGTAAGTGATTTACTCTGCGGTAGTGTTTGTCCCCGCGCTGTTTTTACACAGGGTGGGGGAAGCTGGACAAAATAGTGTCCACAAGTGCTGCGAGTGAAGCTGGCTGGGGAGGACCGCGAAGTTGCGGGAGCCAGCAGCAGCTGAAGGCACAAGCCCCATAAGTGGGATCAGCTGTGCCGACTTTTGGTCCCGCGTCGGCCAGAACACCACGGCCAGGCGGGAGACTATTCAGAATGGGGCCGTCGACTTTGACAAGTCGAAACGGCAGGAGGCGGGGTGGAACGACGTTCCCCCGTAGCAACAGTTTAAACCAGGACCTGCAGGTAAGTAAAACTGCGGTCTTTATTCTCCCCATACTGTTTCACAGGTGGGGAAACATGGAGAGCAGTGCAAATAACGGCAGGTGGCACGGGAATCACCCATAAGGGAACAGCTGTGCCCGACTTCGCTCCCTCACCGGCCAGATTAAACACCATGGCTGGGCGGGAGACCATACAGAACGGAGCCGTTGGCTTTGACAAGTCAAAACGGCAGGAGGAGGGGTGGAAGACGTTCCCCCTTAACGGCAAGTTTTAAGCCTGGACCTGCAGGTATGTGATACTGCGGTCTTTATTGTTCCCATACTGTTCTACAGGTGGGGGGAAACATGCACAAGGCAAAGAAGTCGACCAGAGCTGGCGGGGGAAGACCGCGGAGTTGCGGAC